>NC_081407.1:1007442931-1007622168 GCF_030272615.1 Cryptomeria japonica | reverse complement strand
AATTAATTTTTTAATATTTTTTAATACTTTTTGACAAATGTCTTTATTTAGACCTCTTGTCTTTTTTAGACATTTTTCAAAATTTCTTAAGGCATATCTCTTTGAAGCATGTTGTAATTTTGAAACTTGTAATCTTGTAGACATTTTAGTTTTTCGAGGTTAATATTAGGAGTAGTGGATTTGTCTCCACCTTCTATATATTCACCTCCCTCTTCATGTATTCTTCATTTTGAGTTCAACTGATGAGGGGTAGATCCCCGAAACTAGTTTTGAACAGACTTATGAACTTTATGTGTGGATTTCACTAATTTGTCTACTCTTTCTTTTGCTACTGGTTTTCTTCCTTCGCAGCCAGTGATCCTTCAAATTTTTTAATCCTAAATTTTTTCTCTCCTTCACGATGGCCCCTGGAAGATCTCCAGTCACTTCTCCGGCTCCCTCCTCCTCCGCTTCCCAACCTGCAGTTCATACTGGTGTTCGCCTAACTCGGTCTCGTACAGCCTCTGCGCATCCCTCAGTTGCTGCTAATCCTCTGGATCTCTCTGTCCTTAGTGGCATTCAGCAGCAGTTGCAGACTCTTTCAGACCTATTTGCCCGGGAGCAATCC
The DNA here is from genome assembly GCF_030272615.1 of Cryptomeria japonica. Lineage (NCBI taxonomy): Eukaryota > Viridiplantae > Streptophyta > Pinopsida > Cupressales > Cupressaceae > Cryptomeria > Cryptomeria japonica. Next base: position 1,007,621,561 of record NC_081407.1, on the reverse strand, counting down.
TCCCGTTTTGAATACCAGAATAATGTTGACTGCAACTTGGATGAAATTCGTCGAGCTCTATGGGGTTTTTCTGACTCCTCTACAGACACCTCGGCTCCTCTTGGGTCGGCTCCTCCCTCTGCAGCTCCACCAACCACTGAACGTGCTCTCGGTGGTGAAGATCTTACCACTCACGGCGTCCAAACCCATTCTGCTCCGGATTTGGAGGCCCCCGTTTCTGTTTCAGAAGCCCCCGCTTATCTGCAAACTGATGTTGCATCCAACGTGCAACCAGATTCCTCTCGGCCGGTTTCTTCTCGGTCTGATGCTTCTCTCCCTGAAGTTCCTCCTGAGAACTATCCCCCCGCTATTTCTTCGCTTGTTCATACAGCGTTCAAAGATTTTAAGCGTCGGCATCTGTTGGCAGATCGTTCGTCTGATTTTTTGCGAAAGCTCAAAATGTTCTCTGATGCAGGTACTCTTCCTAAGAGTCTTCAGTTAAAGCCGCCCAAACTCTCCGTCAATGACTCCGAAGGCAACTCTTTTCTTGCCTCTGAATTTGAAAAAATTCAAGGCGAAGCTAATCAACGCTTTCTTGAAGCATACATCTCTGCAATTGAGAAAGCTCATGCGAATCACGTCAAAGCCATTGGTGATATGGCGGCCTCCTTCGCAAACTCTTTGGCTTCCACCATTGCTGCGGTCAAAAACCAACCTTATGTTGGTTCCTTCTCAGTCCCTGCAGACGCCTGGCTCACTTCTGCACAAGCATCTTTCGATGCTCTCTGCAACAACTTCGTCTGCGAAAAGGCACTCAAAAAGAATGCTCGTGATGCTGCAGCTGCCGTCAACCAAGATGCTCGAGATGCCGCCATGGCCGAAGCTGATCAAATTCCCATTGAGAAGTCGGTTGCGGAACTTATCAACGAGCAGTTAAACAATAAGTTTAACGCTCTGCAAAAGAAGCTGGATGCGCTTATGTCCAATTCTTCTCCGGCTCCCTTGAAGTCTGCGCTGCGGTCAAAGACCAAGCAGCGTCCTCTTTCTGCAGCTCAACATCCGGTGGTATCTCCCTCGGCCAAAGGTCTTCATGCGCCTCGTCCACAGCGATCGAATTCTCCTCGGCGCCCACATGCTCCTCGGCGCCAACCCGCTACACGGCCCCCGCCCGCTCCTCACTCGCCCGTTGTTCAAACTTCGGTGCACACTCCTCCGGATGGCACTTCGCCCGACTGTGGACCTTCTTCCAGCGCTCAACCTGCACCTCGGCCAAAAAACGGACCCAGCCCGGGGAGAAAGGCCAAGAACCGCACATTGCCTGTCTCTGGGCCATTGCTCTCAAAGCCGAAGTTCGGCCCTCCTCCTCCACGCTCTGTTCGATTTGCCGAACCTCTTGCATCCTCCGGTCCAAGCGGCTCCTCCGCTCAAGCTCGCGGTCGATCCCCTGCTCGGTTTCCAAATCAGCATGTTGGCTTCCCCCGAGGACGAAGCAGGAGCAGAAGCAACGATCAGTCATTATCCCGCGGTTTCACGCGCGGGTTCGCTTCCGCCTAAGCCGCTGGTCTGCAGTCCTTGATCCCGCCGCCTTCTCTCTCGTCCTGTTTTCGAGAAAACGCCCATCCGAGGTGGACAACCGGATCTCCAACCTGGCCATCCACAACCTCTCGTCACGGACACTCACCTATCACGAGAGACGCGTCTTGGGGCTGGGTCTCAAATACATTCCTCGCCCTCGGTCAATGACTGCACCTCGCATCCTGGAAGAGTTTCATGCCTTTGCTCGACTCTTCCGCCTTAGATGTTTCTTCGGACCAGAATCTGAGCCTCCCATTCTTCCTCCAAATGTGCAGATCGCTCGGCATTTTGCGGGTGGCTTCGCTGAAAAGTTTCGCATGCCAAATCCTAGCTGGATGCCGCCAACTCTCAACCCGGATCTCGAAAGAATTCTTTCTCTGGGAAAGCAGATGCTGATGCAACAACTCTCTGTTGCCTCGTTTGTTGATCGTCCAATGTTGCCTCTACGACTACTGTCAGCCCTCAGGAGCCTGCGCAGAGACAACTCTATCATTTTCAAGCCTGCAGATAAAAACCTCGGATTAGTCATTCTTGACAAATCGTGGTACCTTGAGGAAGGTCTCCGACAGCTTGCAGATCCTCTGGTCTACGCCGAAGTCCCTGCTGTGCCTTGGGATGAGATTTCCCGTGATCTCTCTGCTATCATCCGTAGGTTTGGATCTGTTTTGAAAGGTGTTAAACCTTTCCTTCTGAGCATCTCGCCTTCCAATGCACTGGCTTGTGCTTTTTACCTGTTACCAAAGATTCACAAGCCAGTTCTCACAGGCAGACCAATCTGCTCTTATTCCGGGTACATTCTGGAACCGGCCTCTCGAGTTCTTCACCATCTCCTGCTGCCAGTCTTGCTCGAGCAATCTAATCATTTGACTGACTCTCTCAGCCTCCTGCGTGACCTCAAAGATCGTTGCCTTCCACGCAACTGTTTCTTGTTTACGTTCGATGTGGAATCACTCTATCCGAGTATTCCCACATCTGCAGGCTTGTTTGCTCTCAAGACTCTTGTTACCAGATTTTTCGCTCAACGCCATATCAACCTACAGCTTGTCGACTTGATTCTCAGCCTGGCCAAGTTGGTTCTTCATTCCCATTTTTTGGAATTTAATGGCGTTTTCTATAGGCAACTTCGAGGAACAGCCATGGGAAGTAATTTCGCTGTGGCTTATGCATGCCTGTTTTTGTGCCACCTGGAAGAATCATTATTCTCTTCGATGGACATTTCTTCTCTTATTTATTTTAAGAGATTCATTGATGACGCTCTCGGCATTTGGACGGGTTCCGAGCAATCTCTTTTGCTGTTTCTAGATGCCTATCAAAATGTTCATCCTGAGATCAATATTAATTATTGCATCTCCTCTTCTTCAGCGGTACTGCTCGACATCAGGTTCTTCAAAGGTCCGAATTTCTCCTCCACGGGTGTTCTTTCTTCTCAATGCCACCAAAAAGATTTAAATGCCTACCAATATATTTTATATAGTTCTTGGCATCCTCAGCACCAGAAGAAAGCTTTCATCATTAGCGAGCTTCGTCGGTATTTGTTACGAGAATCTCAGCCTTCTGGTTTTGTTAAACTAAAGAGGCTCTTTTTTCAACGACTCCGCGCCCGTGGTTATCCTAGAAGGTTCCTACTGCACTGCTTCAACAAGGTCTCCCCAAAGGACAAGTCAGCGCTTCTTCAGCGAGTTGTATCTCCTAAAATAAGAAAGAGGGCCCCCCTTGTTTTCAAACTTGATTTTAGTCCTTCGACTAAAGCGATGAACTTGGGGGTTTCCCTAAACCCTGAACTTTTTCGGCTTTGCCAAAAAGTCCCCGCGCTTCGCCATATTCCTCATCCGAGAATTTGTTGGCGTAATCCCAGACGACTTGGTTCCTTTTTATTGAGAAGCAGATTCTTCTCTTAGACCTATGCCTAATAATTAAATTTAATAATTAAGCTATTACCTTTTATTAATAATTAATAATGTTTCATTATTAATTATTAATATAATAGTTTACTTATTAATTTTTAATTATTGTTTTTTCTCTTTATTAAAAAATTGATTATTCATTAATAGTTTTTTAACTATTAATTTTTAATTAATTTTTTAATATTTTTTAATACTTTTTGACAAATGTCTTTATTTAGACCTCTTGTCTTTTTTAGACATTTTTCAAAATTTCTTAAGGCATATCTCTTTGAAGCATGTTGTAATTTTGAAACTTGTAATCTTGTAGACATTTTAGTTTTTCGAGGTTAATATTAGGAGTAGTGGATTTGTCTCCACCTTCTATATATTCACCTCCCTCTTCATGTATTCTTCATTTTGAGTTCAACTGATGAGGGGTAGATCCCCGAAACTAGTTTTGAACAGACTTATGAACTTTATGTGTGGATTTCACTAATTTGTCTACTCTTTCTTTTGCTACTGGTTTTCTTCCTTCGCAGCCAGTGATCCTTCAAATTTTTTAATCCTAAAATTTTTTAATCCTAAATTTTTTAATCCTAAATTTTTTAATCCTAAATTTTTTAACCCTAAACCCTAAACCCTAAACCCTAAACCCTAAACCCTAAACCCTAAACCCTAAACCCTAAACCCTAAACCCTAAACCCCAAACCCCAAACCCCAAACCCGAAACCCTAAACCCTAAACCCTAAACCCTAAACCCCAAACCCCAAACCCTAAACCCCAAACCCCAAACCCCAAACCCCAAACCCCAAACCCCAAACCCGAAACCCCAAACCCCAAACCCCAAACCCCAAACCCCAAACCCTAAACCCGAAACCCCAAACCCTAAACCCTAAACCCTAAACCCCAAACCCCAAACCCCAAACCCTAAACCCTAAACCCTAAACCCTAAACCCCAAACCCCAAACCCCAAACCCTAAACCCTAAACCCTAAACCCCAAACCCCAAACCCCAAACCCTAAACCCGAAACCCGAAACCCCAAACCCGAAACCCTAAACCCTAAACCCTAAACCCTAAACCCTAAACCCTAAACCCTAAACCCTAAACCCTAAACCCTAAAACCCTAAAACCCTAAAACCCTAAAACCCTAAACCCTAAACCCTAAAACCCTAAACCCTAAACCCTAAACCCTAAAACCCTAAACCCTAAACCCTAAACCCTAAAACCCTAAACCCTAAACCCTAAACCCTAAACCCTAAACCCTAAACCCTAAACCCCGAACCCCGAACCCCGAACCCCGAACCCTAAACCCTAAACCCTAAACCCTAAACCCTAACCCTTAAACCCTTAAACCCTTAAACCCTTAAACCCCAAACCCCAAACCCCAAACCCCAAACCCTACTTGGTACTGGTTTATAGTTGTTTCCAATTAAACCCTAAACCCTAAACCCTAAACCCTAAACCCTAAACCCTAAACCCTAAAACCCTAAACCCTAAACCCTAAACCCTAAACCCTTTAAACCTTTAAACCTTTAACCCTTAACCCTTAACCCTTAACCCCTTAACCCCTTAAACCCTAAACCCTAAACCCTAAACCCTAAACCCTAAACCCTAAACTATTGACCATTATAAGTAAACCCTAAACCCTAAACCCTAAACCCTACTTGGTACTGGTTTATAGTTGTTTCCAATTAAACCCTAAACCCTAAAACCCTAAAACCTAAACCCTAAACCCTAAACCCTAAACCCTACTTGGTACTGGTTTATAGTTGTTTCCAATTAAACCCTAAACCCTAAACCCTAAACATTTGCCCTAGTCATATTAATGGTATAAGTAACTATTGACCATTATAAGTAAACCCTAAACCCTAAACTAAAATAATTTATAAACAAGGATTAGCCCAATATATTACCAATTAAGTTACCTAATTGGTAACTCATACTATAGTATATAATGAAAAAGCTATGATTAAGTCATTAAATATGTTATTTAATATTATTAAGTAACTATATGAATATCCAATCATTATACTTTAATAACCTATATAGATTACAATTAAATAGTGACTAGATAATCTAATACAATATCTATAAACTAATAACATATTATCATAAACTAATAAGTCAAATTACCAAAATAATATTAAAGGGTATATCTTAGTTTATGATTAATTATAACACATGAAATTGTGTTATGATTTCTACTAGGTTAATATTAAGGTTGTGAGTAAGTTGAATAGTATTATACTCCTTGATATAATACTAACTATATATAGTAATCAAATAGAAATATGAGATTACTATATATAGGATAACCAAGACATAATGAGGGTAGTTTATTATAGATATGAATAATATATGCATAAGTATATGTTAAGATATGAGTAACTCTAGTAACTTCTATATTAATCATTATACATTTGCCCTAGTCATATTAATGGTATAAGTAACTATTGACCATTATAAGTAAACCCTAAACCCTAAACCCTAAACCCTACTTGGTACTGGTTTATAGTTGTTTCCAATTAAACCCTAAACCCTAAACCCTAAACTTGGTACTGGTTTATAGTTGTTTCCAATTAAACCCAAAACCCTAAACCCTAAACCCAAAACCCTAAACCCCAAACCCCAAACCCCAAACCCCAAACCCCAAACCCCAAACCCGAAACCCTAAACCCTAAACCCTAAAACCCTAAACCCCAAACCCGAAACCCCAAACCCTAAACCCTAAACCCTAAAACCCTAAACCCTACTTGGTACTGGTTTATAGTTGTTTCCAATTAAACCCTAAACCCTAAACCCTAAAACCCTAAACCCCAAACCCCAAACCCGAAACCCCAAACCCGAAACCCGAAACCCCAAACCCCAAACCCCAAACCCTAAACCCTAAACCCTAAACCCTAAATTATAATCTTAAATTATAATCCTTAAATTATAATCTTAAATTAAAACCCAAAACCCAAAACCCAAAACCCCTAAACCCTAAACCCTTAAACCCTAAACCCTAAACCCCAAACCCCAAACCATAATTTCCCTAAACCCTAAACCATAATTTCTCTATACTTGTATGGCTTTCGCCAAAAAGAACCCGCACATGCCTATTTTTGGGTTTTTTTTTAATTCCTACATAGTGACGTTTTAATTGATTATTATTTAATTGATTAATTAATTTTTTTAATTGATTATTATTTAATTGATTAATTAATTGATTGAATTTTAATTGATTTTAAATTGATTGATTAATGTTAATTAATTGATTGATTTTTAATTAATTTTTTAGCATGTCGGTTGGTTTTCCTGGAAGTTGAGGTGGTTGTCCCCTCACTTCTAATTAAACATTTGTATCGAACGTTTATTGTAAACATTTTTAAGTCCACTGATGAGAGGGTGAAATTCCCTCGAAACATGTCTGGACGTTTTCAATAAAATATTTTTTACACATGCTTTTCCCTCCTGGTTCGAATCTTTGCTGCAAGTGACAAATTTGTTAATTTATAATACTAATTTTCTCTATCTTCATGTTGCCATTGATTCTTGCCAGTTTCGTTCGATTGGCCATTGGTTTTTCACTACATCTGGTCTTTTTGGGATCCGGTGCTTGTTGTTGATGGCTTTTTTGGATGGTTTTCGATGGTGTTTGGGTCCTTAATTTTGGATCCGCTCTCTCCATCTCTCTGCGATCTTCTGGATTGATTGTTTGATCTTCTTTATTGGTTGTTGCTGGGGTTTTTTTGTTGTTGTCATGGCCTTGTTCACTGCGGCTGTTGCTTGCTCGTCATCCCTGGCGAGCCTAGTCTTCTTTTCCTCCATCCACCGCACCTTGCCGCGTTGATGGAGGCCCGGGCGCTGCTTCCTTTTCATTCCCTTGGGCTTCATACCCTCGAGCTCTATTTTGGCGTGGCGTCTGGTTGCTGGCCCTTCAGGCTCCTCCGTTCGCTTGCTGGCTTTGCCAGCCCTCGGCGCCTGCATGCCCCGAAGACCCTTGCCGGCCTGCGCTTCCTCTCCCTCCCACACTGGACGCTGCCTGTTGCGGATGGAATTCGGCCCTTGTGTGGATGCCGCCTCCTTTGGACGCCACCTCCTGTGGGTTTTTGCCGCCTCCACAGGATGCCCTTTGGGATCCCCTTTCTCCGCACTATGTAGGTACCCCCGCGTGCTTTGGTTTGTGGGCGCTCGGCTCGGCTCCCTAGCTCCCGCATGCAGTTTTTCATCGATGGTTTTTTCATTGGTGGTTCTCGGTTTCCATGGTGGTCTCCAGTTCTTCCTCGCTCGTGGGTCCCAGCCTCTTGATCGCCGTCACTATGTTTTATTTGGAATTATGTGCCTCCGGTTAGGAGTCAGGTCCCCTTGTGCCCAGTTATTCTGTGACGAACATGAGGGTTTCCCTAAACAGTAATTTCTCTATACTTGTATGGCTTTCGCCAAAAAGAACCCGCACATGCCTATTTTTGGGTTTTTTTTAATTCCTACATAGTGACGTTTTAATTGATTATTATTTAATTGATTAATTAATTTTAAATTGATTGATTAATTTTAAATTGATTGATTAATTTTAATTAATTGATTGATTTTTAATTAATTTTTTAGCATGTCTGTTGGTTTTCCTGGAAGTTGAGGTGGTTGTCCCCTCACTTCTATTTAAACATTTGTATCGAATGCTTATTGTAAACATTTTTAAGTCCACTAATGAGAGGGTGAAATTCCCTCGAAACATGTCTGGACGTTTTCAATAAAATATTTTTTACACATGCTTTTCCCTCCTGGTTCGAATATTTGCTGCAAGTGATAAATTTGTTAATTTATAATGTTAATTTATAACCCTAAACCCTAAACCCAAAACCCTAAAACCTTAAAACCCGAAACCCGAAACCCTAAACCCGCTTATATTCTGTGAATGCTTTGTTGACCAAAGTGTATATTTGGTTTGGATACCTTCATCGATTGTTAGTCGCAGTAGGCTGTGCATCATCACCACCACCAGACTGCGTATCAATACCACCAGGCTGCGCATCATTAACAGCAGCGAGACCGAGCTCCAAGGGGGCAAAAGGAGTGGCAGAGGGGTTTGTGTTAGCAACGCGAGGGCCTGAGTTGGCAACATGGGAGTCTGAGGTGGTAGCGCGGGGTTCTACATTGACCGCGCAAGCTAAAGGAGCGACGTCCATGTGAGAAGAAGGAGCGGCATCCGTGTGAGAAGGAGCAGCCTCCCCGTGGGTTGAAGGGGAATTGCCATTTTGAGCAGCCACACGATCCTCCAATGCAGAGAGACAACTAAGAATGGTATTCAGGGATTGTTCGAGGACAGAGGACATTTTGGTCAAAGCAGAGTTAAGTACGGAAGTAGATGAATCAGTATTTGAATTGGAGGCAGCGATGGACTCTCTCGCAAAGTTGAGAATAGTCTCAGCCGCCTTCTCTGCTTGATTGAAGACAATTTCCTGAGCACGATGAGAGTCGATTAGAAACTCATCAAACTTCGTGTAGAAGCTAGTGTTGCACTCACAGAATTTGGACATAAACTGGTTCAACTTCCGCATAAAACCATCTTGTTGTTGAGAGGATTCAGCAGCAAAATTTGTCAGAATGGAAGAAAAATCTTCAGGCACTGAATGAGTGACCAAGGAACGAAGTTGGCTGCTATCCACCTTTCGCTTCTTTCTATTATCATCATGAGCAGATGAAGGTTGGCCTTAAGCGGATGACAGTGAGCCTCGAACAGTTAATTCATCGAAGGACATCGTGAAGAAGTCCAAAATTTAGAGTTATTAAAAATTTGTAGAATCACTTGCAGCTCCGAGCGAAAAAATTGACAGATAGAAAGGAAAGAATCCAGAAAAAATTAACTTTCCACAATTACAATATCATAAATACAATCTCGAGAAATCCAAAACATGTTTCGGGCTCACAGCCCTCATCAGTTGGACTGATGGAATTGAGAGAAGAGAAGAATGAATGAATGTGGAAAAAATGAAGGAGGGGAAAGGACATAAATATCAAATATCGACCCTCGAATAACCAAGAGGTGTGACTCTTGGATATGGCCGACCCAAAAGAGGGGACCCCCGCCTAAAATAAACTATTAATTATAATCTCTTAAATTATAATCTTAAATTATAATCTCTTAAATTATAATATCTTAAATTATAATATCTTAAATTATAATCTCAAATTATAATCTCTTAAATTATAATCTCTTAAATTATAATCTTAAATTATAATCGTTTAATTGATTAATTATTTAATTGATCATTTATATGATTAATTTTTTAATTGATTAATTAATTATTTTTAATTAGTTAATTGATTATCTTATAGCACGACTGTTGGTTTTCTCGGAAGTTGAGGTGGTTGTCCCCTCATTTCTATTTAAACCCATCTATTGTAATTTTTTTGTAAACATTTAAGTCCACCAATGAGAGGGTGAAATTCCCTTGAAACATGTCTGGACATTTCAATAAAACTATCTTTTATCTTTCATGCTTTGCTCCGGTTTAATCCGATGCTGCAAGTGATGATTTTCTTAAATTATAATCTTTTAAATCTTGTATATCACGTTTGCCTTCGATTTTTCCAGTTTCCTGTTGCATTGCTATCGATGCTTAATGGCTTCTCCAGTTTGGGTTTTCGTGCTGCTATTTCGCTGTTGATGGCGTTTTGCTTTAGGTGTTCGGATGGTGGTGCTCAAATTCTTTTCACCGATTTTCCATCCTCCTCTGCGATCTTGGTCGAATTTTTTCTACCCTATGTTGCTGATGCTGGGGTTTTTTCTACCCTCTATTGCTGATGCTGGGCTTTTTTCATTGCTGTTGTGGTGTAATGCCACTGTCGTGGCTTCTGCTCGTCCCTCTTGGCCAGCCCTTGGTATTCTCCACCTCCGTCCGCTATTTTTTAGCGTTGATGGAGGCCCGGGCGCTGCGTCCTCTCCTTGCCCTTTGGGCTTTGTTCTGGTCCTCGCCCCGTGGCGCTACATTGCTGGCCCTTTCGGGCTCCCTCGTGCGCTGCTCGCCAGCTCTGCCAGCCTTGGCACTTTGTGCCCCCGAAGACCCGCCAACCCCTTCTCCTACTTTCGCGTGGCGCTGCCTACGGACGGGCTTCGGCCCTTTTGTGATGCTGCTGCCTCCTGCGGGTTGCAGCCGCTTCCTCCTCCGGGTTGCTGCCGCCGCCTCCTGTGGGTTGCCACCGCCTCCACGGGATACCCTTTGGGATCCCCTTCCTCCGCATGGTGCAGGTCCCTCGTCGCGTGGGGTTTGAGATCGGTTCGGCTCCCCAGTTCCTGCGAGCAGTCTTCTTTGACAATTTTTGGTTTTCCAATATGGTTTTCAATTTTCCTTTGGTGGTTTCGGGTTCTCATGGTGGTTCCCAGTTCTTCCTTGCTCGTGGGTTCCAACTTCCTGATCGCCATCACTATGTTTTTTAAGGAAATTTGTGCCTCCTGTTAGGAGTCGGGTCCCCTTGTGCCCAGTAACTCTATGACGAACATGAGGGTTTCCCTAAACCCTAATTTTCTAAACAATGTATTAAAGTACCCGCACATGCCTATTTAATTGGTTATTTTATTTCCTTTACATAGTGACGTTTAATTGATTAATTATTTAATTGATCATTTATATGATTAATTTTTTAATTGATTAATTAATTATTTTTAATTAGTTAATTGATTATCTTATAGCATGACTATTGGTTTTCTCGAAAGTTGAGGTGGTTGTCCCCTTATTTCTATTTAAACCCACCTATTGTAATTTTTTTGTAAACATTTAAGTCCACTGATGAGAGGGTGAAATTCCCTCGAAACATGTCTGGACATTTCAATAAAATTATCTTTTTTCTTTCATGCTTTGCTCTGGTTTAATCTGATGCTGCAAGTGATGATTTTCTTAAATTATAATCTCTTAAACCCTAAACCCTAAACCCTAAACCCTAACCCTAAACCCCAAACCCTAAACCAAGACAAGGATTCATTTTGATACCAACTTTGTGGACCAAAATTTGGGTTTATTACGTTTCATTCTCCTGTCTTGGAGAATGTAATCTGTTATGGCTAACCCATATGCATTTTGGATGCTATATATATTGTTATATTTGATTCTTTGGGGGATAGAGAAGAGAGATGATGATATAGATTCTTGATTTATAATTAGAACAACTCTTGGAGGTCTAAAAAGATTGTAATCTGGAATGTATTTTGTAACTAGGTCTGTAAGCCTACATGTTGTCAGCTAATTTATGATGAATCCATGATATTGCAAATGTCCAATCTCGTATTTTCTCTATTTTGTGTTGGTTCTTCCGTAGTGTTACTCTTGCTGCATGATCTGGATTATTCTCTTTGAGAACCCTCTGGACCATAGCTGCAATAGATGGTATCAGAGCTAGTTGCGAGCCTTGAGGCGTTCCTTTTGGGTGAACAAATCGTCGATTTGAGGCAAGCTACAAGTGTGTTCAATAGATTATCGACTGTGAGGCAATTGGAACTTTGTAGTTAGATCGTCGAGATGAGGCAGTTGCACCTAATCAAGGGAGGAGAGGCTGCCAAGAATGATGAACCCTAGAAAGGTAGAGCAGATGATGGAGGATTTTAGAAATGAGATTAGGAATGAAATCCAAAATGCACTGACTGGTTTGCAGAGGAATCCAAAATCAGAGGAAGAGTATGAAGAGGTAGGCGAAGAGTTGGAGGTCGAAGAGGTTCAAGGACCAACATATGAGGGAGAAGATAGATTTCTTAGAGTGTGTTGGCTTGATGATGATTGTAATGTATTCATCACTTGTTGTCATTGATGAAACACTCTCTCACACACATATGATTACATTGACTACCAGTGTAACTTCATTGATTTACACTATAACTGGTATGTTTAAGGTCTATCTCTAACCGGTACTCTGTGTCAACTGGTATGTGCCTAAGAGATAACCTGTGGTTACATTAAGTTTGTAAGGCCCTCCCCAACCAAGCTTTGATTAACTTAGTTGACCATGTTTGACCCTATTAATAAATGTTATATAATTCAATAGAATGGGTTATGTTAGACAGATAGATTGGTGAGAAAAGTAATTGAACCAGGTTATAGAGTTATTTCACCTTGTGGTATACATTTTGATGTGTTATGAATTTGAAATCCTAAAAGATCCACTGATTGGATAATCTTGAACTAACGTATGTCAGCTATATCTGGAATTGCAGAACTTTATTGTAGTGTTGGAAATATGATGCATATCTTATGAATGAATAAAATTATGAGGATTATGATAATGGCTTATGTGGATAATTTGGGATATATGAGATATTGATTTGTTAATGTCAATTGTATGCAGAGTGTTTGATGTGTATTCTTATTCATGTGTTTAATATTTTATGAGGATATTTGGAAGTACTAATGTGTAATTGAGATGCGCAGGAAAATTATCCATGTGACCATGGAAATATTACAGAGAACCAAACCTAGACCTATGTACGTTCGTAAAACTAGGGTTTGTCTATTTGGGGAGACAACACCCCGTTTGTATCGTATTTTATTCGTGAAAGTGATTGTTGCATGAATGTTAAATTGAATTTTGTTTATTTGTGTAAATCCAACAAGAGACAAGATTTCATGTATAATTTTGTAAAAGTATTTTCTTTGTGTCACTTGACACATGTTTTGATTTATGTTTGAGTTTTTAAATTTGTCTCTTGGAAGGAGTTGTTTAACTATAGCTTTTTCAATTAATTTAATATGATTCCATAAATGCCTTAGGTAGAGAATCTTTGGGGTGGTCAACTTAGGTTTGACCCGAAAATTAACTTCAAGAGGGTTTAAAAAGGGTTAAATGGACTCCTAGGGGTAGTATATTAGGGTTTCCTAGAGCCCATAAGGTATACCTAAGGGTTGGGAATAATTTTAGGCATGTGCCAACTCTCATGTGACCATTTAGACAACCTAAAAAGTGACTTTTCTAAGTTGTGCGAAAATTGAAATTAGAAGGATCATCTAAGTTGTAAACTTTCCTTTTGGATGTGAGATCCCTTTCCCATCTTCTCCTACCTTTCCTTTTCAGTTTTAGAAATAGGTGAGAACTCTCACTAGGGTCTTCTTAAGCAAGAATGAGAGATTTTGTGGGTAATCACCCACTCTCCATTTTTGGAGACAAGAATTTGAAAGAAGGACAGATTTGGTTTTAGAAAATTTGGCTAAGTGTAGAGAGGCAAGGGTTTGTGGAATTGGGCTGCTCATCTTCAACCAATCTAGCATACCTTTGGGCAGTTAAAGGTTGGTCATATTTTCTCCTTGTATTATTTAATATTGTGTGTTGTGTTGAAAGGATTTGCTTGTGTAAAATGGCTAGTTTCTTGTATGTTTTCCTTGGAAGATTATTGTGTTTTATGTTTTACTTTTTGTATGCATTTTATGTGCTTTGGGAGTGTTGAAATGTGGCGACTGATCAGAAAAATACTGTACACTCAACACGTATCCTTGCCGGGGTCCGGGGCTGGGTTGGGCTCTAGGGAGGGGTTCGGGGGTGGCAGCCCCCCCAAAAAAAAAAAATTGGGTATTTTTTTGATGAAAACCGACATTATAATAAAACCCTAAAAAGGCCAACTTTGTTTTTGCCCTAAAAATGCATGTTATAAGCCGCTGGGATGCTTAAGGCATTGTAAGGTTGATGTACTGTTTTTGCTGGATAATAAGAAAGATTGGACACCTGTGTATGGTGGACGTAACCCATTCTGGGTGAACCATGTTAAATCTTTGTGTTATCTGTGTCCTGTTTAATTTCTTTATCTTTTGTATTTAAATCTGCATATAATTGTTAGTTCATATTTGTTTCGGATCTGCTTGAAACCCTAATAGGGAGTAATCAAGGCCTCCTACTCTTGGGAGAGAGGATTGTCTTGTGGGTGGTAGAAGTGACAACCCTCGAGTGAGAGGCTCTTGTTATAAGAGTGATCACAAGGGATTTTATGTGACCCTTGTTGCATGTCTTGTTTATGCATTTGGGGGTCATAAAGAGGGAAATAAGGCATGAATGCCTTGGGGGGCATAAGGATGTGGGGTTGTTATACTTATGATGTATTTGGTTTGCCATGAGGTGGCTATATGTTTTACCATACTTGCAGTCTCCTTAGGGTACTTGGTCCACTACCACCCTTGAAAAGACATCACATTTTGTGGTGCAGTGTAGCCTTAGTTGGGAATATGTTGTTGAGATTGTTTTCCCCTGCTTGTTGTGTTGCATGTGTGTAACCTGTCTAGGGCTTGGTTCTCCAAGCTCGAGGGTGGCTACTAGTTAGCCTAGGTTGGGAGGTGAGCACTCCATGGTCAAGCTTTATAATTTATTTGCAGGAATTGCTTGGAAAGAAAAGAAAAGGGACAAGCTAGGAGTTGCTGGTTTCTGTTCTTGATTTGCAGAAAAAGAATAAGAAAAGAGAAGCTATATTTTTCAGTTGCATAAATGTAAATAAGAGTAGCATGTTGTATTTATTTTGAAAGGAATGTATTTATTTATTTAGAGTCCTCTTTTAATAGAAAAGAGAGACTAGTTGGGTATTTCACCCACTTGTAATGTGATTATATTGTATCTGTTGGATTTTGCCAAGATCAAGAGGTCAATGAAATGTACAAGATAGAGACATAATATGGGACAAGAATAAACTGTATTCTTATCAATAGAAAATGATCAATAATTGTTCAATAGTGTTGTTACATACAATGTAGATGAGTCTGCTTATATAGGCAAGGCTAGGGATATGTATGAGCACACAAATATGACATGTGGCTCAATAAGAAACAAGGGTAGGTAGGAAATAGGTGTGGGTAGGTAGGAGAAATAATATAATATTCCACATGAGGTGGATCACCCACCGAAGGTGGAATTATCACTCCACAATAAGTGGATATGATAGTGTAATAACAAGATCAACACCATAAGAGGTGGAATTTCTCCTACACACACTATCCCAATGTGACACAAACACCCAAGTGTCTCATATCCAAACTACTATGAAATGCATTATCCTAAGTAAACTTAAGTAAGTGTAATAATATCCATGATGAATAATTATTTACACCAACACCCCCCCTTAAGTGCAACTTAGGGGAATGCACTTAAGTCTACAATGCAACTAAGCAATGCAAGATGGGTCCCGGCTACAAGGCCATGTTAGGTACCCATGTACAAATGCAAATGCATGCAAACCAATGCAATGAAATATCTCACAAAGTGGGGAAAGAGAGAAAAACCCAATGGGAAAAAACCCTCCCCCAAAAAGAGAGATGAAAAACATAGAAAGAACTCTCATAGAAGAATGTGAGGAACAAAACCCCATGTGAGGAAAAAGTCCCCCCCAGATGAGAGAAGAAGAGAAGTCAAACTGTGATCCTCCCTCAATGAAGAATCTGCACCAATGATAGAAGCTCGATGTATGAAGAAACTGCTCCACGAACGTCGAACAACATTCTTCCCCTTAGGAAGAAACAAAACCAAAGGTGTATCCATGAAGTCTCCCCAATCATGAAGGGAAGATGTATGAAGAAAACTCATGATGAAAGGAATCTCTGAAAACTGCTCAAGTGTCTCCATGTCGATGCTGAAAGATACCCCCTCCAAAGGTGGTAAACTGTGCCAAACTGTTGAAAAAGGCACTCCAAGATCTAGTGGAGATGGATGTAGAACATGTCCCAAAGACTCGTGTGTCTCCTCAAAAAATAAAGAGACCTCCTCCAACTATTGTACATAAGTATCCACAATCATGTCAACCTCGAAAGAATGATCATGTAGAGAATGAACAAGAGGGTCAGAGTGTGCCCTCGCAACAATCGAAGAAGGATCATCTTCATCAAAGAGAAGATGAATGTCATCAATGATGTCTCCCAAATCTGCAATGTAGGATTCCACAAATAAACCTGCAATGTCTATCAAGTAATCATCCCATGAATCTGAAGTTGGAAGACAATGAATATCCTGCTACACTGAATCACATGAAGGCAAAACTGTCGCACTATCTGCATCATCAGGTGCAATAGGTGATGTGATATCAATATGAGGAGATGAAATACAAGACTCAAGAACTCGGTTACATGTGAGAATCCCCATGTTCAAGTGTCCAAAGTTCTCCTCAAAATCTGAACCATCACAATAAGTGTGATCATCATGTGTAGAATCATCAAATGTGAAATCATCATCATCAACAAAATCTGAAAAGGAGTATAACCGAGATGCATGATCAACCACCCCAGTTGCAATGATAGCTCTAGTCTCCATGTCTCTAATAAAAACTGAGTCAGGTGTGAACTCCACAACTCTCTTAGTTGCACCATGTGTGATTTGATAGATAGAAAGGAGATTATTTGTCAAGTGGGGTACACACAACACATCATTGAAGGAGTTATCCCCAATGTCAATAGATCCTTTCCCAATCACATCCATGTATGTATGATTGCCCATCAAAATCTGTGGCATGGTGCAAGGCTCAAATGTAGAGAACATAGACTGTGAAGATGCCATATGATGAGAAGCCCCTGAATCTAGAAGCCATCTCTTTGAATCATGATTGATAGTAGCACATAGAGCTTTTCCTTTTCTTGTTCCAAAAGAGTGAGTCTTTCCACTTGTAGAAGCCATGAATGCTTGCCCTTTTCCTTTTGAATGTGAGGAAGTAGAAGTTGATGAATCATCCTTCTTGTAGACTTTAGGCAAATCAATGTTATGCTTTTTGATGATATGTGTGAGTTCATCAATCTTCTTAGTATGGCAACGATGTTCCTCATGACCAATCTTTTTACAATAAGCACAAGTAGGTCTCTCTCTCTTTGGTGAATTATCTCTCTTGGAAGAGGATGAATCTCTTTGTTGTGGAGAAGATTGTGCTTTTTCTTTAGGCTTTGATTGTCATTTCTTCTTGTTTGAGTTGTCCTTTCCTTGATTTCCTTTGTTTCCTTGATTTGCTACTAATGCTTGAGACTTAGAAGAAGCCTTAAGAATGCCCATGCTTATCAACTTAGTTTGTTCCATCATCAACATTTCATTGAAAGCATCAAATGTAGGCATTTTGTAGCTTGAACCCATTGTCATCCTATGAGTTTGGAAACTAGAAACAAATGCTGCATATTCTTGTGGAAGCTTTCCTATCAAGTTGAATATCAATTGAGTATCCTTTTTATCAATGCCACAATCTTTGAGTTGTGCCCTCAACTCATTTGCCTTAGTGACATAATCTTGTATAGTATCAAAGTTCTTGGGATCTAACATGGTGAGATCACTATCAATTTGATATCCCCTAATCTCATCAACTTGACCATACAAGTCTTGAAACTTTTGCCAAGCATCCTTGATTAGAGTACATTTCTCAATATGAAAAATGAGATCCTTTGATACATACTTTCTTAAGGTACCAATTGCCATGATATTTTTAGTGAGCCAATCTAAGTGACCAACTGGATCAGCCTTAGGATCAGCTGGAGCAACAATAGTTCCATCAATGTAATGAGTGAGTCCGTTTTCCATAAGTTTACTCCATGCATCAATTTTCCAAGTAGCATAGTTATGTGGAGTTAAGAGAGGAAACTTAGAAGAACCCATAGCAGCAGAAAGGAAAGAACACAAGAGCACAAAAGCACAAGAGACACCCCCCAAATTCAATCAATCAAAGTACCCCCCCTAAAGTGATGATTTTGGCACTTTATACTTAGTGCGATTACAATGAGCCACTTGCAAGACAAGGCAAAGTGGGCTTATGATGCAAATTTTACAACTTCTCAAATGAGATACAAGAGACTTCAATCAATAGTGCAATGAATCTAACTGAGATTCAAGCAAATATACAAGTACCAAGAGAGCCAAAAATGGCCAAGATCTGAAAGTACAATTTCTAGTTACAATGACATCAATCTGATAGCATCATGTGAAAGTAGACAAAAAAATATGCACTTTCAAAAAAAATGGCACCTAAAAAGGAGGTCGGATGACCCCAAACGAAGCCTTTGAAGTTGCAAAAACTAGGATTACTCAGGGACAGTCACCAAAAACTGCATTTTCTGAAAATCCATGCATCAAAATCAAAAAATTCTTTCACCACTGCGGAGAGCACAAAATTCTAGCCCATTTCAAAAAAAATTGCACCAAAAAAGGAGCAAAAATGAGCAAGTTATGGCCATTTGAAGTTGAACTGCAAAATCAAAAATGCAAATGAGAGGGGGTCCAAAAATTTTCAAACCCTGCTGATGTGGCGCTGATGTCAGCAAAACACTGTGTTAAATTTGATGGCTGTATGACCGTCGCCAAAACTTCGCCTCCCTGGCTGACTAAGCGTCCGTACTGTACGGACAGATTGCGTGGCGTGCTGACTGTATATTCCGTACTGTACGGAAATGCTGACTGTGCAAGCTGGTGTGGCATTCGTACGGAATCTGACTCGGCGTACGGAAAATCGACGTGTCTGTACGGTTTTCCGCGTGGCGGATGAGCTGGCCGAGGAACCTGCGGTTGTGGACAAGCGGCGCCGGTGGTGACGTTCGAGCGGAGGCGAGGGCCGGCAGGGACGTGCCGGTGGCGGCGGGAGGCACCGGAGTCCGGGGAGTGGAAGTCGGGGCGGAGGCCGAGATGGCGTTGCGGGGGGCCGCTCGCGGGAGGCGGCGGCTGTCTTCGGCGCGGCGCGGGGCGGTCTTCGGTGGAGCGGAGCGTCGGGGGAGCTGTGCACTGCGGCGGCGACGTGGACGGCAGGGAGGACGCAGCTGCAGGCTCGGACGGCGAGTACGGTGCGGCAGGCAGGGTACACGGTCTGCGGAGGCTCCTGCGACCTGCAGAACGGGTCACGCAGGGGGTACGAGGGTCTGCGGACCCCCAAACAACCAATTTTTTTGTTTTTTTTTTTATTTTTCACTTTTCAATTTTTTTGCTTCGCTTTTTCAATTTTTTGGATTTTTATTTTTATTTTTGAATTTTTTTGAAAACAAATTTTCAGAAATAAAAATAAAAAAATTTTTTTAAAAAAATACAAGGTTATTCGAAAAATCCGTACGATATAGCAAAATTGGGGAAAAAAAATTTTCTCACCAAAATAGGCCAACTTTATAACCAAAATTCATGGAAATGGCCTTCCGGACGCAATGGCAAGGTCGGATCTAGTCTAGGACGCCTCCAAATGATGATGCTCCTCAGATCTGCCTCTTGACGTCACAATAATGCCTCTTCAAGACGAATCAATGAAGCCCCAAATAGCTCTGATACCATGTTGGATTTTGCCAAGATCAAGAGGTCAATGAAATGTACAAGATAGAGACATAATATGGGACAAGAATAAACTGTATTCTTATCAATAGAAAATGATCAATAATTGTTCAATAGTGTTGTTACATACAATGTAGATGAGCCTGCTTATATAGGCAAGGCTAGGGATATGTATGAGCACACAAATATGACATGTGGCTCAATAAGAAACAAGGATAGGTAGGAAATAGGTGTGGGTAAGTAGGAGAAATAATATAATATTCCACATGAAGTGGATCACCCACCGAAGGTGGAATTATCACTCCACAATAAGTGGATATGATAGTGTAATAACAAGATCAACACCATAAGAGGTGGAATTTCTCCTACACACACTATCCCAATGTGACACAAACACCCAAGTGTCTCATATCCAAACTACTATGAAATGCATTATCCTAAGTAAACTTAAGTAAGTGTAATAATATCCATGATGAATAATTATTTACACCAACAGTATCCTTAATATGTTCTAAAGAAATGCATTATTTTATTAAGTTGTTATGGAAAAGTTGAAAGGTTTATTTTGGATTAAGTTCTTATAGTGATTGGAACAATATTTGTTGTATTCATGTTATTCTGAAAAATAAAAGTTTAGTTTATTTCCTTATGTATAATGAAATAAAGGAAAAGAATGAAGTAGAAAGCTTGCATGTTAGTAGGAGAAAAATAAGCATTTTAACCTTATCTATTTAATTCCCAAATACATATTATGGTTAAACAGATTTAACATGCCAATCTCTATAGTCAATTTAAATGATTTTTAGATTTATATAGTTGTTGGTTAAATTTATTTAATTTTGTCAATTATTTAATTGTAGAAAATAAATCTAAGAATTAATATGCCTATCTCTAAGTTTTATTTCTATGCTTTCTAATCTAAATATAATTGTTGTATTAAATTTATTTAATTATGTTATTTACTTTTGTTGCAGAAAGTAAATCTAAAGTTAAATAGGCTATCTAATTTAAATAAAACCATATTTAAATAGTGGCTGTATAAATTTTATTTAATTCTGCCATTATTTAATTGCAGAAATTAAACCTACAGATTATTTAGGCTATCTTTGATATATGGTATTTAATTTTTTAATTTTTTTTTAAAAAAAGAATACATTGTATTAAATCAAATTATTATAATTCAAACTGTTTACAAGTTTTTTTTTTTAAAAAGGGGAAAAAAAATATAATTAATTATATATATGTATATGTATATATATATATATATATATATATATATATATATAAACTTAGTTTTTGGGGAGCTCGGCCTTTGCCCCCCCGCACAGTGAGCGGCGACCCTCCAGCGACGGTCGCAGCCGCCACTGTGGGCTGCAACCCACAGTGGGGAAGGCTTCGACCCCCCTCTGTGGGAGGCGCCCCACAGCAACGGCGCTGCCGAGCTGTGGGTCGTGACCCGCAGGCTCGACAGTAGCCACCTTGTGGGGAGCCCCCACCGCATTCTTCCGTCGTGCCCTCCAAAACGCCGCCATGATGTCTTCGGCCCCCTGCAATCACAAAGAAAAATATGAGGCCCTAACCCAAAATTTAGGGTTAGGGCAAGTAACGGTGTTTTAAAAAAATTAAGAGGCATTTTTATAATAATAAAATTAGGGTATTTGAAAAATTAAGAGAGAAATAAAGAATGAAAGAAATTAAAAAAAAAAAAAAAAGATTTTATTTTTATAATAATAAAGTTAGGGTTTGCATGGATAATTTATAACAATGTGGAAACAAATTTATATGTGTGTGTGTGTGTGTAGAGTTTAAAAATATGAAGGGATAGGGCAAGTTTTAGATTAAATATTTTATTAAGTGTTTTTTTTTTAAATCTATATGTGTTTATAATAAACATATGGGTAAATTTATATAAGATGATTAAATTACTTATGAAGTTTAATCTTTTAGAAAGTTTATAATAAGTTGAAATATTATAGGTCCACTTAAATATAGGTATATGATGAGATTTAACTTTATAGGAAAATTTCATTATGGATTTAATTGACCCAATTGTTGAATTAGTTTAATCACGTTTTAATTAAATGTTAAAATATAATAGACGTTTATAAACTAAGTGCTAGGACTAACTTAATTAGTTCCTAAAAAACAACTAATGGTTATTGGAGATTAATTTTGTCTACGTCAATTAATTGACTAAGTTATTTTATTGATTAAAATTGTTGAGAGAATAATTAATTATTTTAGTATTCCGCATTTGATTTAATTTAAATATTATTTTGTTTATTTGAGTTAGTGGTTAGAGTTAACTCAAAACATAGTTAAGACAAAACTTACTAGTGCGTTTCGTATTAGCGAATTTAATGTAATAGGTTGTTATTTTAAAAAAAAAAATTACCCCGTTCATGCCCAAAAGTTTGGGCATGACATTTTGGTATCAAAGCCTTAGGTTCAAACATTGGTGAACATGGGCTACATTCATAACTTAGTTGAAACCAAACTATGGCTTGAAGTATAACACCTAGGTGGAAACTTGTGAAATAACAAAGAGAAACATAAGTGAAAAAAAATTTCTTTTAAATCAACAGATCAACATGTATCGATTCAAGGGGTTCCAAGGGTCACTAAAAGCCCTGAAATTTGAACTTATTAGTCATAATATTTATGGCTTAAATAAAACCCCAAAGGCTACGAAATTTTCAATTATTTATTTGTATGAAGTACTTTCGGTGTATAATCATGAAATTTAGCTCTTTAGTACTTATGGGGTACCATTCAATTGGAACCTAAATGCAATAATTACCCTAATCAAATCAAGTATGAGGAGTTAACTCTACAGTAAAATACCTCTGATGGTAACTAAGAGAATGTCATCCATCGAGATACGTTCTTGACATGGCAAGTTAAGAAAGATAGTTAGACCTAAGATAAAGGCACAATAAACAAGATAAATAAGATCGAGTTAGTTCAAGTTAAGTTTTTAAGCTATGTGAAATTATGATGGTTAAAAAGATCAAGGTCGTCATTGGAGACACAAATGAAGAAGAGTTAAAAGGAAACTCTTGTGAATCTCAAAAAGAAGCATTAACCTATCCTAATGACTAGGTACCTTAAGAGTGTGGTCATATTGGATTTCTTATTAAGAGCATTTGTTAGACAATGTTTGTAGCAATACAGTGAAGCTAGAGTGGGATAACCCTGAAAATAAGAACTAAATTGATGAAAGGCAATCCCCTTGATCAGAAAATCCTAGTAATACTATAGGTGAGTAATAAGGAGAAAGGAGGCATGAACTTCTTGGGTAAAAACATGTATTTACAATAAACCCTAAGTTCATCCGTGGTTATATAATTGGGAAAACAAGCAAGTAAAACCTCAACTAATTCCTTTACGGGAAGATAATCTTAGAGAAATTAAATAACGGAAGAGAGAGTAGAGTTGATTTGGGAATCGTACAAAAATCCCTATCGAAGTGCAAGGAGTGTAAAAGTATTAGGATCTTATAATCTAGGAATAAGTAACTAATACTCGTTCAGGAAACTAAGGAGGAAAGTGCAACCCAATCATGGTTAGTCGCTAGGTACAAGATAGTATGTATTACAATTTAACTACTAGGCACAATCGAAGAAGCTTTGCAAATTTTGGCACTCAAGTGTGAAAGTGTGCGAAAACATCAAGTATGGATGAAGCAACAGGCGGATGGAAATGGCTTATGGAAAGATAGTATAACAACAATATAATACCAAAGTTTTAATGAGAATTAGTTGGCAGTATAAAATATTTTATGAGAACATTGATAAGGAGCCGAATTATGTGGTTAGCTAAGGGAGAACTTGGAATTTATGGGAGTCTTAAGACATTGGTAATTATTGGACCATCCTTGTGTTATACCGTAATTGGGTAACTGGATATTGGGATGGTAAGATGGTTTATTTAGATGGGAGAGATCGAAGGTTGTGATATGCCAGAATTTGGCTAGTAAGTAAATATAAATAAGTAATATGGAACGAGATAACTACTCTTTTACTAAATTTTAATTAAAAAGGATGGGTGTTGGTCACTTTTGGAGTGCACACCCCCTTGATTTCATAATTGCATAAGTGAAGTAGGAGAGAATAAGTCCACTCTCCGAGTTGTTTGAATTATGTCATGAAATGTGTGGATAGAAATTATTGTCAACCATTATCGACCTTACTTGACAATAATTCCACCCCAAATGGCTCTTAACCATAAGTGTTAGTAATTTGGCAACAAACTCCTACCTAATGAAGGCAAGTGAATGTTAGATGTGAAAATATAAGGAGCTGACATAAGGTGCTAAGAAAACAAATGATGTCCCTAGTAAAATTATATGATTACATTATACAAATCCTAAGTGGTTCTAAGTAAACAAGTGCCAATTTTGTACCGAACTATCAACTGTGTGTATAGGACATGGAAGTGTCTATACTCGAGCTACCACATAACATTGAATCAAGGTTTAGCATATTAAGATAATTAAAAGAAGCCATATTAAATTAAGTTATTAAGGAAGGATGTATTAACAGGACGGAGGAAACTGGATATTTATTAAATAATTGATATTGAACCAAGTAACTATATAAATGTCTATTTAGTAGAAGATGATCTAATTAAGTACTACTAAACGCAACTGAAATGAAAGAGACTTTTGAGTGAAATTATTACTGCCCCTATAAAATTTATTCGATCCGCTTGATAATAGGAGTTATCGTAATTGTTATGTTAGTAATTTTCTTAATCCTATTGCTTAGGAGTTTTATCGAAACCTAAGGTTTCGTTGGATCAGCTTGTTAAGCTTTAACCTCTAATTAAGCATAGATTACGTATCATTAGTGTTCAAAAAGAAATTTAGTGCAAGAGGAATGGACGGAGAATGGTAGAGTTAGTGCAATCACCTATTAGGATATAATTAAGGATGTTAATAACCCCAAATAGATAGTGATTTATATCGGACAGTGTTGCTTGAAATAGTAAGCACGTGAAGGTTAAAATGGAACACGATTTATTAAAAAACAAAAAAAAATGAATGTGATCTCTTGTGTATAAGAATCTATTTCATAAATCAATAAAGGATTATAAAGAATTTAAGAACCTTAAGTGTCTAACAATCACTTCCTAGCACACTCAAGACATGTGATCTTGGGTGATGTGTTGCGGTTACTCCCTAGGGTATGACCAGTATGGTCATCTTGTTTCGAGTTTTGATTCGTCAGTATTTTCAACTTTCTTTGAAAAGTATATTGTGACCTAAGGGCTAGTACTTTATTTTATTTATTATATTTTTTTTAATGATGAGAGGACCACTAAATTTATGTTTCTTTTTATTGGAGCTATGGCACTTGCCATGTTGCTAATTTTAATATCTTTCAATTGCCGTCATTTTTCTTCTTCGATTGAACTTGGTGAAAGTAACTTGTATTTTGATCTTGTAAAATGTCAAGTGGTCATTTTGATGTTCGATATAACTAGCCCTAGTGATGTGAATTATGTAATATCTATCATGTTCATTGAACCACTGATAGTGTGTCAAGGGAGGATACTGCAAGGAGTGAAATTAGGCACAAAGAATTAACAAAGGATATATTTTATCAAATCAAGATAAAGGAAGGAATATCCTCCTAAGTAAAATTAATTGCGAGTAATCTGAAAGAGAAAAATTTATAACAATAGTGTGATCTAGACCTAATGAATTACGAAAGTAATGATTGTCGACTGGTAAATTTAGCATGTGTATGGAGATGATTGCATGGATGATATCTAAAATAGTTTTAATAATTTCCATCACTCCCTTGGAATGGGATTGTTATGTACTTTAATGTTTGGGAATTGCGAACAATGTACCCTATGAAACTTAAACCTTGGAGCCTAGAAATAAAAACATTTTAATCCCTAGTGGTAGAAAACTACCCTATATAAGGGCGGAATTGAAGAACCTAAATTTGATTATGCCTTGTCACCTAAGAAAGTTGGAAGAAATTATGCACCTAGGACGGTTTAGCAAATAGTTTATTAACACCCTAATGAGGTGCCTTGATGTAGAATAAGTAGATTCATTTTGGTTAAGTGTGACGTCAATTTTCTCAAGTAACATGCATGGACGAGAATACACTAGGATAAACATGTTTTACATGAACCCTTAATAAGTATGGCTCCTAGAAATTAATAAGTAAACTACCATGTGTAACATTGATTGTGGGAGTTGATGTGTGTTATTGATATGATCTGAATGGTGCATTAATGTAAGTTGTTGAAAAGTAGAACTTTGTAAGCACCTACCTAAGATCAAAGGGAAATGTAATAATAATACTAAGAATTTAACCTTGTGAAGATAGTAAGTTAATTACAATAATAAGTTGATTTTGATATTTCACCTTTCTAGTAGGCAAGTTCAGATTTTGAGTAACTTATTAACATTGTGGGAAATGTTATGTCCCTGCTTCATAATTCTACTCATGCGACTTCTAGGAGTAAGTCAAACTCTAGGGGAGGAAGATGTAAGGCCCTCCCCAACCAAGCTTTGATTAACTTAGTTGACCATGTTTGACCTTATTAATAAATATTATATAATTCAATAGAATGGGCTATGTTAGACAGATAGATTGGTGAGAAAAGTAATTGAACCAAGTTACAGAGTTATTTCACCTTGTGGTATATGTTTCGATGTGTTATGAATTTGAAATCCTAAAAGATCCACTGATTGGATAATCTTGAACTAACGTATGTCAGCTATATCTGGAATTGCAGAACTTTATTATAGTGTTGGAAATATGATGCGTATCTTATGAATGAATGAAATTATGAGGATTATGATAATGGCTGATGTGGATAAATTGGGATATATGAGATATTGATTTGTTAATGTCAATTGTATGCAGAGTGTTTGATGTGTATTCTTATTCATGTGTTTAATATTTTATGAGGATATTTGGAAGTACTAATGTGTAATTGAGATGAGCAGGAAAATTATCCATGTGACCATGGAAATATTATGGAAAACCAAACCTAGACCTATGTACGTTCGTAAAAGCAGGGTTTGTCTATTTGGGGAGACAACACCCCGTTTGTATCGTATTTTATTCATGAAAGTGATTGTTGCATGAATGTTAAATTGAATTTTGTTTATTTGTGTAAATCCAACAATAGACTAGATTTCATGTATAATTTTGTAAAAGTATTTTCTTTGTGTCACTTGACACATGTTTTGATTTATGTTTGAGTTTTTAAATTTGTCTCTTGGAAGGAGTTGTTTAACTATAGCTTTTTCAATTAATTTAATATGATTCCATAAATGCCTTAGGTAGAGAATCTTTGGGGTGGTCATCTTAGGTTTGACCCGAAAATTAACTTCAAGAGGGTTTAAAAAGGGTTAAATGGACTCCTAGGGGTAGTATATTAGGGTTTCCTAAAGCCCATAAGGTATACCTAAGGGTTAGGAGTAATTTTAGGCATGTGCCAACTCTCATGTGACCATTTAGACAACCTAAAAAGTGACTTTTCTAAGTTGTGCGAAAATTGAAATTAGAAGGATCATCTAAGTTGTAAACTTTCCTTTTGGATGTGAGATCCCTTTCCCATCTTCTCCTACCTTTCCTTTTCAGTTTTAGAAACAGGTGAGAACTCTCACTAGGGTCTTCTTAAGCAAGAATGAGAGATTTTGTGGGTAATCACCCACTCTCCATTTTTGGAGACAAGAATTTGAAAGAAGGACAGATTTGGTTTTAGAAAATTTGGCTAAGTGTAGAGAGGCAAGGGCTTGTGGAATTGGGCTGCTCATCTTCAACCAATCTAGCATACCTTTAGGGAGTTGAAGGTTGGTCATATTTTCTCCTTGTATTGTTTAATATTGCATGTTGTGTTGAAAGGATTTGCTTGTGTAAAATGGCTAGTTTCTTGTATGTTTTCCTTGGAAGATTATTGTGTTCTATGTTTTACTTTTTGTATGCATTTTATGTGCTTTGGGAGTAATCAAGGCCTCCTACTCTTGGGAGAGAGGATTGTCTTGTGGGTGGTAGAAGTGACAGCCCTCGAGTGCGAGGCTCTCGTTATGAGAGTGATCACAAGGGATTTTATGTGACCCTTGCTACATGGCTTGTTTATGCATTTGGGGGTCATAAGGAGGGGAAATAAGGCATGAATGTCTTGGTGGGCATAAGGATGTGGGGTTGTTATACTTATGATGTATTTGGTTTGCCATGAGGTGGCTATATGTTTTACCATACTTGCAGTCTCCTCAGGGTACTTGGTCCACTACCACCCTTGAAAAGACATCACATTTTGTGGTGCAGTGTAGCCTTGGTTGGGAATATGTTGTTGAGATTGTTTTCCCCTGCTTGTTGTGTTGCATGTGTGTAACCTGTCTAGGGCTTGGTTCTCCAAGCTCGGAGGTGGCTACTAGTTAGCCTAGGCTGGGAGGTGAGCACTCCATGATCAAGCTTTATAATTTATTTGCAGGAATTGCTTGGAAAGAAAAGAAAAGGGACAAGCTAGGAGTTGCTAGTTTTTGTTCTTAATTTGCAGAAAAAGAATAAGAAAAGAGAAGCTATATTTTTCAGTTGCATAAATGTAAATAAGAGTAGCATGTTGTATTTATTTTGAAAGGAATGTATTTATTTATTTAGAGTCCTCTTTTAATAGAAAAGAGAGACTAATTGGGTATTTCACCCACTTGTAATGTGACTATATTGTATCCTTAATATGTTCTAAAGAAATGCATTATTTTATTAAGTTATTATGGAAAAGCTGAAAGTTTTATTTTAGATTAAGTTCCTATAGTGATTGGAACAATATTTGTTGTATTCATGTTATTATGAAAATAAAAGTTTAGTTTATTTCCTTATGCATAATGAAATAAAGGAAAAGAATGAAGTAGAAAGCTTGCATGTTAGTAGGAGAAAAATAAGCATTTTAGCCCTATCTATTTAATTCCCAAATACATATTATGGTTGTGTAAGGTGAAAATGGATAACAATAATAACAATATTGAAAGGCTAAATGAATCCAACCACAAAACCCTAGCCTAACAATCAACAAAGATCCACCATAACATATGAAGATTACCTAAGACAATGCAAATCACATGAAATCACAAAGATTATACCATCACATGTCCAATAGGGTTTTGATCTCCATTCTTCCTATCTCCATTGATCTTGCTTGATATATTTGCTCTCAGATTTTATATGCACAAGAGCTCAACAAAGAACGGAATGTGGTTGCAAGTAGGATCGTAGTGTAGTCAAGTCCTCCAAATTGTCGATTAGGCTAAGTGATTAGGGTTTGATAATGAAGGAAGCATCTCCTTATATAGAAGACACTATATGAAATGGAGGGATAAGATTGAGAGGTGTAAAAGGATGTCGGCTATGATTAGAGGGTAGGTAGAAGAAATAGTAAAATAATGAAAGAGGTAGGTAGTGTAGGAATTAAGAGATGAATGACATGTGTCATGTGTAGAAAAAGATAATGAATTAATTAAATAAATAAAGATTTATTTAATTAATAGAAGAAGTAGGATAATTAAATAAATAAGATATTTATTTAATTTAGGAAAAGGATAATTTAAATAAATAAATGTATTTATTTAAATGAGAAATAAGGCTAGAAGAGGATAAATGAATTAATTAAATAAATAAAGATTTATTTAATTAATAGAAGAATTAGGCTTAGATAATTAAATAAATAAAATATTTATTTAATTAGACATGACAATTTTGGGTGTCTACATTTTGCCCCTCTTTGAGACAATGCGGCTTGTCGCGTTGTTTCAAAGAAGATAAGATGAACTGATACAGAGTTGCCCCAGGATGGGAATGATATGCCCCCTCGAGAGATTGGATGAAAAAGTCTGAAAAGATTGCAGACAATCTCTCGATAAGAAAGAAAGGCTAGAATGGATTGACCGGATAAAGTGACAGAGTCACGGGATGAAGAAGACTGACTCAGGAAATGAAGGCTAAGGCTAGGATAGGCTATAAGATAGACCACGGGCAAAAGACATCCTCATTGTCATCTACACCCTCACGAGATCACAGTGCAGAGCGAAAATAGAGCAGGAGCAGTCAGCAGCGATGGCTTTCGTGCATAGATTCGACCGTGTTCGTCGATTTCAGAGACCAGCAGAGGCAGGAGAGCCGGTAAGTACCACCAAACCTCCTCGTACTTTGACGCATTTGCTTTTGTCATTAATGCATGTCGAATAGAGCAATAAATGCGCCTAGGAATAGTGTACAAAAAAAGTGAAATCGCGTCTGCGTTGGTGCCAGGCGCGTCTGTGTCGGACAGGCGCGTCTGTGTCAGTGTCAGGCACGTCTATGTCTGGAACCGCGTTTGTGTTGAATGCGGGCGCGTCTACGTCTTTCAGGGGCGTTTATGTTGCAAAGTCGCGTTTGTGAACAATTTAGGCACGTTTATGTCAAACAGGCGCATCTATGTTGTTTAGGCACTCTTGTGCAGTCAATAGGCGCGTTTGTGAGTTAGAAACGCGTTTATGTCTGAAAATGCAAGGTTTTTGTCTTCTAGGTCAAATCGGCAGTTCTGTGATGAACATACGCTATCGATTGGATAAGCTGCTGAGAGGATACACTCAAGCAGGTCCTCTAGGAAGACTAGGATAGATCAAGGCACTTTGTGATGAACAGGGAGCACCAAGATAGAGTACTTTGTGATGAACAGGGAGTACCCAAAGTATGAGCAGCACTTTGTGATGAACAAGGAGTGCAAAATGTGAGTAACACTTTGTGATGAACAGGGAATGTCACACACGTAGTACTTTGTGATGAACAGGGAGCACTACTAGGATAGATAGCAACACTTTGTGATGAACAGTGAGTGTCACTGAGATAGATGACCATATGCATTTAGATAGCGAGTAGTATTTTGTGATGAACAGTGAATGCCACCATGACTGACATGATTGATTTGTTTGACTGCAGGAGTATTTGCCTATGCTAGAGTCACAGGAGAGATTCCCGTCCACACAGAGGTTGCGACCGGAGTTGTCTTTTCAGGATAGAGCTGCCATCGAGGAGATGATTTTGAGACACGTATTGTATGTGCCTGAGTTTCGGGCAAACATGGGTTTGCTGACTGTGCTAGTCGAGAGATGGCATTCAGAGACATGCACATTTCATTTGCCGATGGGTGAGATGACAATCACCCTTGAGGATGTTTATAGGACTCTACATATACCGATTGATGGAGAGCTGATTCCATACGATCGCGACGGAGACAGAGAGGCTTTGAGACAGGTGTTTCAGGATCCCGACCTAGAGATGAGAGCAGGACATGTGGCATGGGATACCATGACTGCGACAGGGTTAGCTTTGCCAGCTGTGATTGGAGGAGCTATCAGTGGGTTCCTATGTCCGGACAAAGCGACACGGGGGTTGGCAGTGGGCTGGGGAGGAGCACTGGAGATATTGGTGACGCAGCACACCAGATATGCGTGGGGTCCATGTGTTTTGGCCCACCTATATTATGAGCTTCACTAGTTTGTCTACCATGGATCAGTGGGACTGGGTTGTGGAGTGACACTACTGCAGGTTTGGGCATACAAGCATCTGCCTATCACGCGGCCGATACACTTCAGAGGGAGAGGTCATGGATGGAGTTTTGTTCATCTGTACGACATGATCACTTCACAGCCTCGGATTGGCAGGTTAGAGCATTGGCGGCGAGTGATAGATGACATTGACGTCGTCATCTAGAGGTCGTATCTGGGATGCGAGGAGTGGGAGGATGACGCAGTGGAGCTGCCTTACACCTTCCGGAGTAGGTATTTGATTGGGCGGACGCCCTATATACTGGAGAGGCAGCTGGTGGATAGAGTATGCAGGTAGTATGGCAGGATCCAGAGGATGCCACGAGGCTCGGGTATGTATGCCCGTACAGTTAGGGATCAGGCGCAGTTTGGGCCTTTATTGTCATATGATCAGGCAGTCACACAGCTGGCAGAGATGGTGCCCCTACCTTGGGATATGTGGCCAGAGATCGAGGATGTCGGGATGAATGCAGAGTATTCTGCATATTGGGCAGAGCATCCGTTCCCATGGTTGACAGATCCAGGAGAGTTACTGGAGGGCGATGGAGGAGGCGATGATGATGAGGATGGTGGGGGTGATGGAGGCCGAGGCCGACGGAGGTAGAGGGGAGTAGTTGGGGAGAGGAGGGTGGCACCTCGGAGAGAGGGTGGACAGGAGGGACAGGCCCAGGTGGTGAGGGGTCGCGGTGGAGTGCCCCTGCAGGTACCAGCAGCACAGGGTCCTAGAGCACAGGGACAGAGACAAGGACAGGTACAGGGATAGGTGCCAGTACAGGCATAGGGACCTAAGCATGTACCGAGACAGGTACCCGTTCAGGCACCAGTATAGGTACAGGGATAGGTACAGGGGCAGGCACCCACAGAGGGAGAGCCACAGGCAGAGGCAGAGGGTGGGGATCCAGAGGAGGATGAGCTGATTGAGCTCAGGGAGATCTGTCAGGGCCAGGCAGATGAGATCCAAGAGCTGGAAAGGGAGAGGGACCGACTCATAATCAGGCTCAGGGATACTGAGCGGGAGAGGGATCAGGCGATTCAGTGCTACATTGAGGCTGAGACAGCGCTAAGGGCAGGGAGGCAGGCGGCGAAGGACACAGGAGCAGGCTACGCATATGTCCTGCGAGCGGAAGAGGAGATTGCCTACTGGAGGGACCTGTATTATGGTGTCGTGCCAGCAGATTAGCGGGCGAGGAGCTTCCATAGACCATCGCGGACAGCGACAGCTATGGGAGGGAGCCGGAGGAGACAAGCATCGAGTGGTCGGGTCATGGGTCCTCCACCACCACCAGATAGGGGGGACAGGCAGGATGATCCTAGAGCGGGTCCTTCTAGGGCTCAGATTCCGTCGAGGCCAGGCGCCTCCGAGGGAGGGAGTTCATCATAGCCATAGAGGGCTCCCTTGTATCAGTATTTGTACCATTTTTTGTATTGTAGACACCTGCGGGTGATTGTAGCCATATGATTTTTGACATCATTGTATCATGACATTTTTGATTATATATATGAGAGATGATTCATTTTTGCGGCAGCTATATGCATGTGTAACTATGTGATGAGATGTTCTTAGAATGTATGCTTATGATATGGATGCAAATATATACATAATGCAATGCAAAATATATTTTTGTTCTTTTATGTTGTATATGCGATGCATGATGCAAATGTGAATGTATGTGATGAAAATGAATATGATAATGCAAATGTAAATTGTGCTAATAGGTGTTGTGTGCAGGATGTGATGCAATTGTGATATCTATATGTATGTGTGAAATACTTATATGTGGTAATGCAGGTGCAAACTACATGAAATGCAAATGTTTTTGGTGTGTCATTATACTCAGTCATGTGATAGCGGACTACGTGGACTCAAGAAGGACGGTGGAAGTCAATCAAGAAAGGGGGATGAAAGACAGAAGATATGAAAGTGATAGAGCTTCTTGTGTGTTATCATCATTGAGCTTATTATGGCAAAATAGGTTATGACAATCGAGGCATTTGTTCGACCCAGAAAGTCATTGTACCCATTTGCATGGAGATAAGACAGTCACAAACAAGGAATGCCTCAGTTCATACTAGACTCACAGTGTCCTCATATCCTTGGACAAGTCATAGCATTACTAAAAGACAATCCACAGACAGCAAATACAAATAGGTGACGATATCCCATCCTCGCCCTTCTAGTCAAAGACATCTTGGAAATAGAATCTCTAGTCAAAGACATCCTGGAAAAGCTAAAAGACATGTCACCAAAAAGATGAAATCATAAGAAAACCAAGACTCGACACCAACATCCACTGTAATCCTCAAGTTTAGTGTCTCTTGTCACTTGTATAAGTCTTATTTGATTGTGGTCACAATGTTTACTTTCACAAAAAGGATAGATAGCACTGTACCATAATGTTGTCTGAGTCTGTTGCAAGATTTGATTTGTTGAAGCCCATTGTTACTGCTGTGCTTCATCTGAAACTGACTGAATCCATGAAACTGATACTTTATTGCAGAGAAGACGAAACTTTATTGCGAATCTGTGATGCAAATGTTGTTTTATTACGGATTGTGCGCGGATAGACTGAAGAAAGCTGGAAGAAACTGTACTCCTCGAAACATGTGATGTTCTCAGTTCCACACCCATCACTAGACGTAGGATTTGCCTTAGCCACAGATAGGATCTGATTTATTATGGATGGAAAGGGAGGAAAATGAATGTTTATTATGAATGGCTAACCAATCTTGGGTAGATCAATAACAAGCCATGATGGGAATGGGTAAGTTTATTATGAATGAATAGGTTGTGAGTGTGTGCAAAGTGAAGTGATGAAAGAGAATCCTGAAGGAGGGAGGAGCAATGTCTCTACGCATGGCGCTGGTGACCCAGTTTTCACCATGGTACTTGCCCAGGGCACCACCGAAGTGGTTTTCACCATTGGACGAAATTATTTCTCTTTACTTTTTTCAATTTTTCAAATTTTTTTGTGTCACAAGGCGCCTGTTTGCCAGGTTTTCACCAAGTAACGATTTTTTATTTTTATAATTTTTTTTGTATTTTTGAATTAAGATATTCCGACGAGCTATGTGTAGAACCTGCGAAGGTGCATGTTGTTGATAGGATCCTCCAAAGGTTCACCTTCTGTAGTAGAGAGTTGATATGCCCCAGATCCATAGACTGCTGTAACGATGTAAGGACCCAGCCAGTTTGGTTCAAACTTGCCCTTCTTCTCTCTGTCTTGCTGATTTTTGGGATTTTCTCTAAGAACCAAGTCACCTACCTCAAATGTGTGAGGCTTGACTTTGTGATTGTAGCTGCGACTCATTCGTTGTTGGTAAGCCTTGAGATGATTAAAAGCAATTTATCTCCGTTCATCCAACAGTTCTAGTTCTTGTAAGCGAGAGACCTTGTAATCTTCATCAACGATGATATTTTGCAAAGAGACCCGTAAAGAAGGTAACTCGACCTCAATAGGCAAGATGGCTTCAGCGCCGTAGACAAGTGAATATGGTGTAGCTCCTGTAGGTGTGTGGACACTTGTGCGGTAGGCCCAAAGTGCAGGATTGAGTTGGATATGCCAGTTACGGCCAGCGTCGTCGACTGTCTTTTTGAGGATTTTAAGAATTGTTTTATTAGATGCCTCAGCTTGGCCATTACCTTGGGGGTAATACGGTGTGGAGAAACGATATGGAAGTGGTCACAGAGTTCACGAACATCTTGATTTTTGAAGGGACGCCCGTTATCAGTAATAATGGACTTAGGAATACCATATCGGCAAATGATATAGTTAAGGATGAAAGTAGCAGTTTGTTTTCCAGTGACTTGTGTGAGAGGCACAGCCTCAATCCACTTTGTGAAGTACTCTGTGGCTGTGATAATGAATTTATGACCATTGGAAGAAGGAGGGTGAATCTTGCCTATGAGATCGAATCCCCACTGACAAAAGGGCCAAGGAGATGCAAGTGGTTGTAGTTCTTGTGCTGGTGCATGTATGAGGTCTTCATGAATTTGACATTGCTTACATTTCTTGATGAACTGATATGAGTCTTTTTCCATATTGGGCCAGTAATATCCAGTCCTAATGAGTTTCTTAGCCAAGGTAGGACCATTAGTATGCGGACCACATATCCCTTCATGCACTTCACGTAACGCAATCTGAGCTTCGTCGCTTTCTAAACATCTAAGAAGAGTGCCATCTAGACCTCGTCAGTATAGGATATCAGCTAGAATGACATATCGAGAGGATTGGCGAATGAAAGTGCGGCGTTGGTTGTTTGATAGATCAGGAGGTAAGATATTGTCGCAAAGATATGTGAATATGGAACCATATAACTGGGATTCGGGACCAACAACGCATATCATTTTAGTAGGAGTGATCTCATATGAAGGAACCAACAGATTGTCTACCAGGAACTCATAGCAGGTTTCATTTTGAGGCAGGTCAATTAGTGAAGCAATTGTAGCCATGGCATCTGCAGCACGATTCTGCTCTCTTGGTATCTGCTCAAAATCTATCTTTGTGAAGTGCTGTTTCAAATCATCTACCAATTGCTTGTAAGGCATTAATTTTTCATCTTTTGTTTGGTAATCATCAGTTGCTTGATGGATGACAAGTTGAGAATCCCCAAAAACACGAAGTTCTTGGATCTTCCACTGAACTGCAATTCATAATCCAGTTGTTAATGCCTCATATTCCGCTATATTGTTAGTGCAAGGAAATGATAAGCGGTATGATTTTGGTATAGAATCGCCTTGAGGAGTTATAAAGAGAATACCAGCTCCTGCCCCATGTTGTGTGTATGAGCCGTCAAAGTACAGTTGCCATGGCTTTGCCTGTGATATTGTTAAAATGGATTCATCTGGAAATTCTGAATTTAGAGGAACATCATCTATCATGGGAGCATCTGCTAATTGATCCGTGATTGCTTGTCCTTTTATTGCTTTTATGTCCACATACTCAATGTCGAATTCACTCAGGATCACTACCCACTTGGCCAGTCGCCCAGTAAGTGTAGCTTTGTTGAGAAGGTATTTTAATGGATCAATTCTTGCAATCAACTTAGTCTTATGAGTGAGCATATAATGTCGTAATTTCTGTGAAGCAAAGACCACAGCGAGACATGCACGCTTGATTGGTGTGTAGTTTAGCTCATATCCCACCAATGTGCGACTGATATAGTATACTGCTTTTTCCTTGCCGTTAGCTATTTGTTGCGCTAGGAGTGCCCCCAGTGCTGTTGGAGTAGCTGATATGTATAGCAACAAAGGCTGATCTGGAATTGGTGGCTTCAAAACTGGTGGATTTAGGAGATAGTCTTTGAGCATCTGGAAAGCCTGTTGACAGTTGTCATCCCATTTGAATTTGATGTTTTTATGTAGCAGGTGCTGAAAAGGATTACACTTATCCGCCAGTTGTGCTATGAATCTTTGTATGGACTGGAGTCTGCCTTGTAAGGATCGAAGTTGACTGATATTTCTCGGTGGTTGCATTTCTAAGATAGCTTTGACTTTTTTGGGATCCGCTTCAATTCCTCTTTTGGATACAATGAATCCTAGGAGCTTTCCAGAGGTTACTCCAAAGACACATTTCTTAGGGTTTAACCTAACTTTGTATTTTTCCAACCAATCAAAGGCAACTGAAAGTATGTCCAAGTGTGTATTTCTGTCTATTGATTTGACCAAGAGGTCGTCAACATAATCTTCCACAGTTATATGCATGAGATCATGAAAGATAGTAGTCATAGCTCTTTGATATGTAGCACCTGCATTTTTTAGCCCAAAGGGCATGACATTCCAACAAAAAGTTCCCCACGGACAAGTGAATGATGTTTTGTGTTGATCCTCGGGTGCAATTCTTATCTGATTATAGCCAGAGAATCCATCCATTAATGATAGCATTTCATGACCTGTTGTGAGATCAGCGATCAAGTCAATGTTTGGTAATGGGATGTCATCCTTTGGACAATTTGTTGATGTCTCTGAAATCTGTGCAAATTCTGATGCTTCGATCTGGTTTACTGACAGGTACTAAATTGGAGATCCATTCGGGATAATCAATTGGGTGTATGAATCTAACATCCAATAATTTCTCTAGCTCTGCTTTGACTAGTAATGCCACTTGTGGATGCATTTTCCTTAATTTCTATTTCACTAGCTTTGCCCCCGGTTTGACTGTCAAATGATGCATTACCAAATCCGGATCCAGTCCAGGCATATCAGCGTATGACCATGCAAAGTTGATTTGTCGTTCTTTGAAGAAGCTTATGAATTTTGATCTTTCAGACTTTGTTAATGATTGAGCCAGGAATATGTTGTGTGGAACCTCTTCTGTACCAATGTTTGTTTTGATAGTCTCCTCTACCAACATGGATGACTTTTCCTCATATGATGCTGGGAGAATGTCGAGCCTTCCATCTTCGGGTGCCTCAGAGAGGTTTTCGCCCTTAGATACGTCCTTTCTTTTTACTTTTTTGGGATCAGATAGCGCCACAGTGTGGTTTTCGCCATAAGACCCTTGATTTGTTCTTATTTTCACATTTTTGCGACTGGAAGGTCCGACACCCTCACCAAAATATGCCATGTTGTTGAGTTCTATGGTGTATCCTACTTTGTGGTCCCCAGGGGGAAGATCATCTCGTATGCCAAGATAGTCAATAATAGCTTTGTCATTTTGAAATGTGTCAAATTGTGCCGGTCCTTCATAATCCCAGTCAATGAGTTGGTGGTGAACAAGGGGAAGGCCTTTAATGTTTTCGGAGTTTGCAAGGCTAAGAGTGAAGATGTGGTTATATTCGGGTATATCGAGGCAATCGTCGAGGTCATCGATGGCACTCTCCTCATCAATTTCGATCGCAAGCGAATCCAAATTGTTGTCACTAGTAGCGCCTTCCGGGACACGTGTCCTCATCCTATGTGATTTCGACCTAGAACCTTGAGACGAAGACTGTGCGGAATCCTTATGGGTTGTTTCTTGACCAACTCTGAACTTTTTATAAAATTCCTCTTCTTCTGTGGGTTCATCTGGCTCTCTGAATGTCTCGGTGAGCTCATAGTCACTGGAGGATTTGTCTGAACCCCATTCCCATTCATTAGAATCTGTGGAATAGTAATCTTCTTGTTGAACTTTGGCAACTTTGATTTGTGATGCCTCTTTTGTCCTTTTAGTGTGGATCTTGGAAGTCAGAAAACCAAGTCCCTTTGAGCGTTCTCTTCTTACAGTCAATTCAGGTTGCAGGGGTTCCATGACGCCTTCTTTGCGTAACCCAAGAGGGCTTTTTCCATCATACCCGAATTTTTGTAGAATCTTGAAGCCTTTGCCATATTTCTCACAGGGTATATTGATCTGATCATGTGTGTCCTCTTCAATGTCTTTATAGAGCATTTTGTATAAATCTTCCTCTTCTGGTTCGCCCCATCTTTGAAAGGTAGTAGGATCCCATTTGAGTATCATGATGGATATTTGCTTGTTAGGATGTCGCCTTCCATATTCTTTTGGAGAGCTCATGACTTGTCGTAAATACATGGTCTGATTTAAAGTGTATTCTCCCATGCCTTTGTCTTGAAATTTGCCTTTAAGTTCACCTTGTTTTGATGTCGAAGGTTTCAATGACTCAGGGTCAATGTATGCCAAAGAAGGAACAACTTCACGATTACTGGGAATGATGGTCTCTGTATGTGATCTCAAGTTATTGCAATATATGAACGGATTAGGATCATCGTTAACTGTTATCTCGACTCCATTATGAGGAAACTTAATGCATTGATGATATGTTGATGGGATTGCCCTCATCTCATGAATCCAAGGACGTCCTAGCAATATGTTGTATGTGAGATCCAGATCTAGGACTTGACAAACCACATCCTTTGTGACTGGCCCAATTCTTAGAGGTAAGGTGACTGTGCCCTTGGATGAACGCTCTTCATCATCATATGCCTTGATGGTGATTTGATTTGTCGAATTCACAGCTTTATCAGAACATCCCAATTGTTTAATGGTGTTCAATGTACAAATGTTTAGACCAGCTCCTCCATCTATCAGGACTCGCTTTATTCGATGTTTGTGTATGAAGGCTTCAACATGTAAAGGTGCATTATGTGGCTGACTTACGGAGGCGTCATCAGCTTCTGTGAATGTAAGGGAATGTGGAATGGAAAGGTATCCCACCATGGCTTGAAATTGGTCCACGTTCAGATCAGTAGGAACGACAGTGTCTCTCAAGATTTTGTCAAGAATAGCTTTATGAGTGGGGGATATACGTAGGAGCTCAAGGATGGAGATGAGCGCGGGTGTCTTCCCTAACTGTTCTACAAGGTCATACTCAGGTTTGGTTGATGAAGAAGCCGTATTTTTAGTGGAAGCACCTGGCAACGTAATCTTACCTCGACAAGTTGTAACATGACATTCAGAGGTAGGTTCGGAAGAAGATCCAACACCTCTTAGAACAATCTTGGGTCTCTGAGGAGGATTCTCAGGATTTTTGTTCTTGATGGTAATAGTAGAGATATGATTGTCCATCGAGATATGATTGATAGTTGAATCATAGTTGTAAGGTGCTCTAGTATAGTTGGCTTGATCATCTGTGACTTTGGCTTTTCCTTTGTCATGCTTTGGGAATGGTTCCTTAAACACCTCATGTTCTTGATTGGATGAATGTCCCTCAATCTCAATGTCACCTCTATCAATGAGATCTTGCACAATGTTCTTCAGTCAATGGCAATTTCCTGTCTTATGACCCTTGCTCTTATGAAACTCACAATACTCATCATCATTCCACCAATTTGGTTTGACCTTTGGTTCATATGGAGGAAAATCTGGAACTGTGATCACTTTGTTTGCCACTAGCTTTTTGAAGACTGATTCAAGTGGTTCTCCCAATGGGGTGTACTTCCTTCGTGATCTAGAAGTTGTTTGAGTATTCACTTGATTGTTTGATCCTGAAAAGATGAACTTGGGTCTCACTGTATTAGCATCAACAACACCATCATTGACTGTGTTCTTGTTTTTATTCCAAAATCTTGGTTTGTCTTTTCCTTTAAAGTCATCTTTGTTTTCCTTGAATATTTTAATGACTCCTTGTTCAATTAAGACCTTTTCTATTGCTAAGCCCTTTTCAATAACATCCTTGAAGGTGGACAAACAAGCTTTCCTTAGATCATAGCCAATATCCTTGTTAACGTTTTGAGTGAACATTTCTACCATTTGTTTTTGGGGAATTTCACAAGAGCATCTGCTGGCTAGATTTCTCCATCTTTGTAAAAATGACGCAAAAGACTCTCCCTCCTTTTGCTTAGTATTGCACAAAGTAGTGACTGAGATATCTGTCTCAATATTTTAGGAGAAATGTTGAATAAATGCCTATGCTAAGTCACCCCATGACTTAATACCAGGAGGTAATTGAGAGAACCATTCCATAGCTTGATCGCCTAAGCTTTGCGGGAACAACCTCATCAAGTATGTTTCTTCTGCCGCTACCTCTATGCAAGCTGTGAAAAATTGTCGTATGTGTGCCTTGGGGTCTCCTTTTCCTCTATACTTGTCAAATTTTGGCGTCACAAAGTGTGCAGGGAATGGAGGCATTGGAATGCTCTTATCAAATGGATAAGGACATATGTCTCTCATAGTGTATGTTGGTTTTGGTGTACTCATGTCCTCCATTTTCTTTTGTAAATCTCTGATTTGTTGCTCCAAATTATTCTTAGGTGGCGATCGATTTCTTGTAGCATACCCCATGTTTGGGACACCAATTTGAGGAGGAGCTTGTTGCATGTATGGATGATATTGATCATAGACATGTTCATATGGAGGAGGTTTATATTGATGTGGCATATAGGGAGCACTTGGTATAGCTTCATGTTGAGGAACCCCATATCTATTTTGTGCATATATACCATATTCTATAGGCACGTCATGTTCTATTGTGTTGCCCCCAAATTTGACATGAGGTTTCCTTGTGTCCAAATTTTGAGCATGCCTTTGAATGTCCACTTGTTTTGATTGATCCATAGCTTGAGCATGTGATTGAGCATATCTATCTGCATAAGACTTCCATAATGGTCTTCGAAGGTAAGTATCATATGTTTGACCGTGTGTATGTGGGATTTCTGGTTTTTGAAGCAAAGCTAATGGTGATTCAGGTACCATATGCGGTCCTCTATTTCCTCCACTATTGGGTCTCCTTTGATCCATGTTGGAGTGAGTTTGTTGCGAGGGTCGGTTTTCCATAAGTTGAGACATGTCAAAGTCATGAGGTATTTTAGCTCCACTTTGTGCCATCATGTGTAAGAAGTATTGTCTATCCCTCTTCATTATCTCTTCAACCAATCTATTGAAATGAGGATTCATTATGGATTCTTCTACATCTGCTGATTGTATTGAAAAGTTGTCCACATTGTCATTGTGTGTAGCCTTGTTGTTTGTAGTGTCTGCGTTTTCCACATTTGGAATGTGTCTATAAACATCCATGTCAGGCAGTGTAGTGTGCTCAGGATTGAAAAATAAATCATTATCATACTCATAAGAACTCATGTTGGCAGACTCTTGAGCTTCTTTAGCTTTTCTCCTAGATTTTTGAAGACGGGTTTCAACCATGAACTAGGTGTTT
Source organism: Cryptomeria japonica (assembly GCF_030272615.1). NCBI lineage: Eukaryota > Viridiplantae > Streptophyta > Pinopsida > Cupressales > Cupressaceae > Cryptomeria > Cryptomeria japonica. Next base: position 1,007,579,779 of record NC_081407.1, on the reverse strand, counting down.
GACCAAGATGTGAGAGACTAGATGAAAAATGGAAAGAGTATGGAAGACCAAGAGTTGTATGGAGTGTAAATGAATCTGAAGTTTACTTGCAATGTCCAAATTGTAAGACCAAGTATGTACGTAGTAGAGTAGGTGTGACTTCCAAAAAGAGGATAGTTTCTCTTGATGAGGTAAGCTGACCTTGACTCTAAGTAAGACCAAATGAGACCCAAAGGTAAGAAACCTTGATGAGGGACCACTTAGCAAAGTGTAGTTGTATGTAGTATGTTGACAAAGTATGATGAGGACAAGCAAGTGACCTTTTGACTCAAGTTTAGACAAGTATGAATGTAAAATGAGATGTGAAGCAATGATGGATTGTATGAGACCCAGAGACAGGTTGAATGCTAGATGAAACCTAAAGAAACAACCTAGGAAGCTCAAGTATTCCAAAACTGATTTCTCTTGTTTGCTGGACTGTAAAAATTTTCAATCCTGGACACAGACGCTTCTGTATACTTCACATATGCGATTCTCAGACACAGACGTGTCTCTGTTCGACACAGACGCTGCTAGACACACAGACGCGCTTAGATGACTCAGACGCGGTTAAAATAGACACAGACGCGTTTCTGTAAACTTCGTGCAATTTTTCCAATCTGTGAAGTTGTTTTGCTGTGACCAAATCCGACTGTGTGACTGTTTTTCGTGACAAGAGGACACAATGTTGATGAGGACTCAATGTTTGCAAGTGTTTAGACTCCAAAAGTGTGTTGTTTGATGTAAAATGTTTTGCATACACTTGAAGACACAAAAGACACAATGTTTTGTTGTTTGGTCTTGAATGTTTTGAATGTTTAACATAAGACAAGCACAATTCTTATGGCTGGCCAAGACAATAGTTGTTGATCCCACATAGGGTTTTACCCCCGAGGCTACGCTATTCAGAGCGGATACTTAGATGCTTGACCTCACTGGATCCACCCTCGGCACTCACTTCTCGGGTCAGCCAAGCATCAGTCCCCACGAAAACTCCCTGTGGCGAACTTTGTATCTCTACTAAGAACCGTATGTGTGTGGGCCGCTACTAGAGGTCCGACCTCCTGCCCCAACAACTAGAAGGATTTGGGCTTCTAAAACAAAAAGGTGCTAGTAAGGGCATCCGCTCGTGTGGCCATACATGCGGCACTTTCAGCTCTATAAATACAGAAGGTTCCCAGCCGGTAGGGGTTACGCCCTACAAATGATCAAATAAATTTGATCAAACGAGTTTATGGGGAGACATAGTGTCGGTATGAACTAATCAGCACACGTTATTCATAGTTTTCACCATGAATACATTTGATTATAGTGGTTCGGATGAGGTGGGTTTTCCTCGCTACCACTTGGGTCGTCCTCTTCTCACTAGTAGTCCTAATGACCACACGGGAAGACAGGCCCTCTAAAGATTAAACAAAAAGAGCCTATTGCTCAAGACACAAAAGACAATGATTCAATTTTAGTGCACCAATGGAAGTGTTTGCTAATCTATGAAAACAAGGCACACAACAAAATTTCAAAACCCTAGCCAAGGACCTGCAACAAAATTTGTTAGTAGTTTGGGTTGTTTCAAATGATCACCCCTTCCTGCAAGCACACAAGTTAGGTAAATTTTAGAAACCCAAAAGACTTTGTGAAAGAGGGGCCTTCAACAAAACGTTTTAGCTTCCAAGGCAAGCTACACAAACTTAGTTAGCTAGATCTGAAAGGGTTAGTCCAAAAATAAACCAGATCTGAAACCCTAAGTACGAAATCCGAAAATTGAATCAAAGAAAATTTGAAAATTCCGAAACAATAAAAAACACAGACGCTGTTACCCATGACACAGACGCATCTGTATGACACAGATGCGGTTCTGTGACTTACAGACGCGGCCAAAAATCACAGACGCCCCTCTCCGACACAAACGCGAGCAGAAATAACACAGATGCGCTTATAAAACACAGACACTCCTATCTGAGACCTGCAAAATAAAACTTGTCAAAAACACAGACGCGACTCCAGTATCCGTAGACGCTCCTGAAAATCAGAGATGCGATCCGAAAGTCCGCAGACGCGAAAAAACCTAAAATGTCGTCGAAAAATGTCCGATCTGCAACTTCAAAAACGCAAAATCTGCAACAAAAAAGGTTAAATGCAAAGGGACAAGAGTCCCACCGGGCGTGCCAAAATGTGTATGGTGAAAATGGATAACAATAATAACAATATTGAAAGGCTAAATGAATCCAACCACAAAACCCTAGCCTAACAATCAACAAAGATCCACCATAACATATGAAGATTACCTAAGACAATGCAAATCACATGAAATCACAAAGATTATACCATCACATGTCCAATAGGGTTTTGATCTCCATTCTTCCTATCTCCATTGATCTTGCTTGATATATTTGCTCTCAGATTTTATATACACAAGAGCTCAACAAAGAACGGAATGTGGTTGCAAGTAGGATCGTAGTGTAGTCAAGTCCTCCAAATTGTCGATTAGGCTGAGTGATTAGGGTTTGATAATGAAGGAAGCATCTCCTTATATAGAAGACACTATATAAAATGGAGGGATAAGATTGAGAGGTGTAAAAGGAGGTCGACTATGATTAGAGGGTAGGTAGAAGAAATAGTAAAATAATGAAAGAGGTAGGTAGTGTAGGAATTAAGAGATGAATGACATGTGTCATGTGTAGAAAAAGATAATGAATTAATTAAATAAATAAAGATTTATTTAATTAATAGAAGAAGTAGGAAAATTAAATAAATAAGATATTTATTTAATTTAGGAAAAGGATAATTTAAATAAATAAATGTATTTATTTAAATGAGAAATAAGGCTAGAAGAGGATAAATGAATTAATTAAATAAATAAAGATTTATTTAATTAATAGAAGAATTAGGCTTAGATAATTAAATAAATAAAATATTTATTTAATTAGACATGACAATTTTGGGTGTCTACAATGGTTAAACAGATTTAACATGTCAATCTCTATAGTCAATTTAAATGATTTTTAGATTTATATAGTTGCTAGTTAAATTTATTTAATTATGTCAATTATTTAATTGCAGAAAATAAATCTAAGAATTAATATGCCTATCTCTAAGTTTTATTTCTATGCTTTCTAATCTAAATATAATTGTTGTATTAAGTTTATTTAATTCTGTTATTTACTTTTGTTGCAGAAAGTAAATCTAAAGTTAAATAGGCTATCTAATTTAAATAAAACCATATTTAAATAGTGGTTGTATAAATTTTATTCAATTCTGCCATTATTTATTTGCAAAAATTAAACCTACAGATTATTTAGGCTATCTTTGATATATGGTATTTAATTTTTTTATTTTTTATTTTTAAAAAGAATACATTGTATTAAATCAGATTATTATAATTCAAACTGTTTACAAGTTTTTTTTTTTAAAAGGGGGAAAAAAAAAAATTTAATTTTAAAAAAAATAAAAATAAATAAATAAATATATATATATATATAAACAAATTAAATAAATATATATAAAAAAAAAACTTATTTTTTGGGGAGCTTCGCCTTTCCCCGCCCCCCCACACAGTGGGCAGCGACCCTCCAGCGACGGCCACAACCGCCACTATGGGCCGCAACCCACAGTGGGGAAGGCTTCGGCCCCCCTCTGTGGGCGGCGTTGCCGGGCTGCGGGTCGTGACCCGCAGGCTCGACAGTAGCCGCCCTGCGGGGAGCCCCCACCGCATTCCTCCGCCGCGCCCTCCAAAACGCCACCATGATGTCTTCGGCCCCCTGCAATCACAAAGAAAAATATGAGGCCCTAACCCAAAATTTGGGGTTAGGGCAAGTAATGGTGTTTTAAAAAAATAAAGAGGCATTTTTATAATAATAAAATTAGGGTATTTGAAAAATAAAGAGAGAAATAAAGAATGAAAGTAATAAAAAAAAAAAAGATTTTATTTTTATAATAATAAAGTTAGGGTTTGCATGGATAATTTATAACAATGTGGAAACAAATATATATATGTGTGTGTGTGTAGAGTTTAAAAATATGAAGGGATAGGGCAAGTTTTAGATTAAATATTTTATTAAGTGTTTTTTTTTTAAATCTATATTTGTTTATAATAAACATGTGGGTAAATTTATATAAGATGATTAAATTACTTATGAAGTTTAATCTTTTAGAAAGTTTACAATAAGTTGAAATATTATAGGTCCACTTAAATATAGGTATATGATGAGATTTAACTTTATAGGAAAATTTCATTATGGATTTAATTGATCCAATTGTTGAATTAGTTTAATCACGTTTTAATTAAATGTTAAATATAATATAGACATTTATAAACTAAGTGCTATGACTAATTTAATTAGTTCCTAAAAAATAACTAATGGTTATTGGAGATTAATTTTGTCTATGTCAATTAATTGACTAAGTTATTTTATTGATTAAAATTGTTGAGAGAACAATTAATTATTTTAGTATTCCGCATTTGATTTAATTTAAATATTATTTTGTTTACTTGAGTTAGTGGTTAGAGTTAACTAAAAACATAGTTAAGACCAAACTTACTAGTGCGTTTCGTATTAGCGAATTTAATGTAATAGGTTGTTATTTAAAAAAAAAAATTATCCCGTTCGTGCCCAAAAGTTTGGACATGACAAAGTCGGCATCAAAATGAAGATCAAGATCAAGCGGAAGATTCTAGGACAACGGTTCACATATTTTGTTCCAACTGGTATTGACTATTCTAACCGGTATCCATTTTTGTGATGAGTTACCAGCACCGTTTTTTTGGCGGTCATTTTTGTGATGAGTTATGTTTAATTGTCTAGATACACTGCACCTAGGAAATTGTGTTCCTATGGCCGATATAAGATTTGTACGTCTATTTAAAGGCATCTTAGTAAGAGAGACAACTGATATAGAGAAGAGGAGATTTATGTGAATACTGATACGCATAAAGAGTGAAATCTTTTGTTGAAGAGCGATAAGTGTTAAGATGAAGAGCAATGTTGAATGTACTTAGAATGATCTAATCAAGCAACTCTTGTGCTACTCAGAATAGATCAAACTTTTATTTTTGTTTTCTAATCATTACAACATAATCAAATCCCCTAACAAGGTAAGATCTAACAAGATTCATTGTACAAATCCTCTAACAAGGTGATCCATTACTTTGGGTTCTCAAATCCTCCAGCAAGGTTACTCTTAACAGGGTAGTACTCTTAACACGGTATAAGCTTCTAATCAAGCTTGGGATCTCTAACAAGATTCGCTCCTAGCAAAGCACTTTCTAAGACTTTAACCGGTCAGTTATCTATTACTGTAGATAGTTAACTTCTGAGTTCCATCTCACCGTTGTTTTTACCTATTTGGGTTTTCCATGTATAAACACTTGTTTTATAGTGGATGTTTTACTTTATGTGGATGTTGTTATTTTATTTTGGATAGCATGTATATTGTTTAAATGCTTGGTTAAGTTCATCTACCGGTTAGTGTTTGAAGTTGTGTTTATTTTGGTGTCACTGATTCACACCCTCCCCCCACCCCCCTCTCAGTGCTTTTGAAGACCATCAATTGGTATCAGAGCCTAACTTATTTGAAGCCTAACCGCTTGGAAGGGAATCTTGAAACTACCATGGGGGACATGAGCTATTTTGAGATGGTTAGAGAGCTAGAAGCTAGCATAAATGAAATTGAATCCCTTAGGGGCAAACTGAAAGTTTCTCAAGTCAAAAGGAGAGAGCTATCTGAAAAACTGCTAGAAATATATGATAACAGTTCTTCAGATGAAGCCAATATTGAGGCTTTAGCTGATGAAGTTGAAAAGGTGAACGGTGAAAAACTGAATCTAAGAAGAGAACTAGAAGGTCTCACTATATGCATGAGTCAAGAACTGGAAGCCAAAAGAGCTGCTAAAGATCTTATAAAGGTAAGAGATCAAGAGATCATAAAGATCAAACAGGAAAAAGACACTATACATGAGGAATTGATTGTTGAAACGGAAGAAAAGGAGAACCTAAAGCTAGATCTTGAGTTGGCATCATCTCTGAAAGTCTGAAAGAGAACTTGTCTAAGCATAAGGAAGATCTCGTCAAAAAGATTACCGAAGCCAATGAGAAATTGGAGAAGTTCGTCAAAAATTCTACCATGGTGGAAGAGAAAATTCAATCACAGAGAATGAAGGGTGATATCTCTGGACTTGGTTTTCATACAACTGAAAAAGGTGAATCCTCTAGTACAAAGAACAAAATTGCTTCTAAAGTCAATAAGACTACCGGTAAGAAGATTTTTAAACTTGTTTGCTTTGTTTGTCACAAGCCTAGTCATACTGCAGATATTTGTAGAAACAAACCTAACAGAAATGTAAATTACAATACTAATGCTAGGTATGTGTCTAAAAAGTTTGAAGGTCATTACTACACATGTGGAATGTATGGGAATAGACATATTGAGTGCAGATATGGATCAAACAATCCTGTACCACACATGTATCCTAGATCAAATGGTGACCGGATAAGGAATTTTGATAACCGGGTAAACCGGAACTGGCACAGATCCTATGGCAACCGGTTTAGTCCATTCGAAATGGAAAAGGCAACAAATGTTGTTTGTACCTTTTGTGATAACTTTGGTCATGTGGCTATGAACTACAGAAGAAGAACAGGAAGAGGAAATGCAGGACCTTGGAGATCATCTGGTATGGTCTGTTACCACTGCAACAAATTAGGGCACTTAGCAAAGTTTTGTAGATCAAGAAATAACAGACCGATCAACTCCTTTAAGGATCAGAAAGGCAAACATAAACTTGATATCGAGGAAACCAGAGAAAATATGAATCAAATTTGGAAAAGGAAAGGTGATAACTCACCTGGACAAGAAATTGTTCCTTCACCCAGTGAAGAGAACCCAACATCAGTGACTTAAGCCTGTCTAACACGACTAAGGGGAGCTTAACGGTAAAACATCTTCGGACCCCTTGTAAAATGAGAGGGAAATTTTTTTTGAATTATAAATTTTTTATGACTTTTTGTTAATGTGTTATCAACTAGTATTTCACTTAAGCGGGAAATAAAAATTAGGGTTTGTAACATAAAGTGCGAGCGTTTATTACAGTTGGTAAGGTGGATAAAAATTGTATGCGGGAAAAGCGGGTCAATGAAACTCAAAACGTGAAAAGTGGAGCTCAAAGAGGCTTGCTCGCACACCCACAAGACTTCTTGGTGCAAGTTATGGAGTCATGAAGGATGACTCGACTTCCCAAGGTTGGTTCCATGGTTCTCTATCTCACAAGGTCCCTCAAACCAATGTCTTTGCTCTCAGATCACTGAGCAAAGTGGTTTAGGGATGACAAATGCAAGAACGAGGGATGCTTTTGATTGATTTTAGTATGAATGCATTCCTATCTATGCCTGATTCTACAAGATGCAATAAACTAGATTATAAGATGGCAAGGTTAGCATAAATACTATCCTAACATGATATACTAGTCTAACATGAATTTCTTATGATAATGGAAATGTTTCTTAAAATGCTTATTAAGATGATTCATATTCAAAGAGAGGTTAAATGCTAGATTAAAATGACTATAGCTTAGATGCATGAAACTTGAATCTCTAGATCCTTTAAATGGAGGAAGGAGAGCTCTATTTATAGCAAAAATAGGGCAATGGATGGTCAAGATTGAAAGAGTTAATCAAGGGTCAGGATTAAAAGTTGTCAATCCATGTTTACAATTTTCACCAATGAAATGGTGACAATTGTCAACATAAGGTTGGTTGAGAGGAGAGGTAGGAAGCATTAAATGTTTGAGAAGACCTCATGGTTATCCTAGGAGGTAAGGGTTAAGGTTAGGTCAAGGTTATCCATTGGATAAAGCTTTTACCCAAAAGATAAACTCTTGTGCAAAGGTTAAAGGGATAACCATGGTCAAAGCAATAAATGCTTGATGAGACCCTTGGATTAGATGGAGGTTAAGTTAGGCAAAAAGTCTCTAACCATGCCACTAAGGGTTAGTTAACCATTAATGGTTTGAAGACTTTGGGGACAAATTTGTAAGAGTCCTTCCAAATTTGGGGGCATTCAACAAGTTATCTTGTTGAATGGATAAAGGCTTTTAATGCTTCTGGAAGACTTTCCCCCAAATTTGAGAAGTGACCTCCTCAAATTTAGGGAAAAGGGATAATGGATGGGTTTGGGCTAATTAATTAGGATTTAGAAGGATCTAGAAGAATTCAGGAAGGGGATTTAGGATGCAAGTGGGAGATGTAGGAAAATGCAAGTGGGTGAGGAATAATAGGATTTAATTAAAATAAAATTAATTTATTTCAATTGGTTGCAACTTGGTAATTTGAATAAATTAGATTTATTCAATTTAGGGGGAAACTATTTAATTAAATGTAAATTTAATTAAATGGGCTAGAAGGGGGATTTTAATTAAATGTAAATTTAATTAAATGGCTTAGATAGAAGAAAGGTATATTAATTAAATCTTAATTTAATTAATTAGAAGAATTTAAGAGTAATTAAATGAATAAAATTCACTTAATTTATTATGCAACTTTTAGGTGTCTACATTCTGCCCCTCTTTGAAGTGACGCGTGTGCACATGTTGATTCAAAGAAAATGATGTGTCGTTTTGATTTAGTTATGATCAATTTTACGTTGGCTCCAGATTTGATAATTGATGGCCCAGATTTAATAATCGATGGTGATAATGCCCCCTTGGGAGATGAATCAAAAAATTTGAAAATTTATTTGTTTTGGATAATTTTGATAGCATTGTAAATTTTGGTCCATGTTGAATGCGTAAATTGATTCATCTCCCAATAATGATGTTGGGCAGGTTGGTATGAGACCCCATGAGCGATGTTCGCGTTCCTCCGTGTAACCCTAATTTTGATTTGCCCTATTAAAAGGGAAAAAGTGATTCTTTTTATCTCATTTGTGTTTGTTGACTTGGGAGATAGTGACATTTGGAGAGAAGTCAACATGCCGATTCCATATTCTTCTCACCGATTTGAGCGCGTTAGGAGGTATCGGAGGCCCGTCGCATATGGACCACTAGTAAGTCAACCTTTTTGACCCCTGTTTGATTTTTTATTTTGTCGTTTTTGGTCATTTTTCATGCAGATTTTTACATTTTAGCGCGTTGAGTCGAAAGGGTAGCGCATACGAAAAATTTTGTAGCGCCTAGAGTTTGTCGAATAGGGTAGTGTCCAAAAATTGTAGGCTAGTGTATCGTTACGTTAGGGTAGCGCATCAAATTTTGTTAGCACACCGGGGGTACAAGGTAGTGCATAGGGTAAAACGTGTAGCGCGTAGAAAATATCCAGCGCATAGGGCTTTTAGGGGGTCGCACGGGTAGGTCATGATAGTGCGTAGGTGTGACCTAGCGCAGAGGGCTAAATGTGTAGCGTGTGGGAGGGATAGAATAGCGCATAGGGTTTTTGTAGCGCGTAGGGTAGTGTAGAGGGCGCATTAGAAGAAAAGTGTAGCACGTAGAGATCGCCTAGTGCATAGGGTGAATTGGATAGCGCATGGAGAAAACATGTTAGCACATGAGAGGAAGTTTAGCGCATAGAGAGGATGATCTAGCGCATAGGAAGAAAAATTTGGTATAGTGGGATTTGTGAATGAGAAAAGTTTGTAGGTTGAAGTCGTGCCTGTTGGGATAAGTGTATTTTTGCGAGTTGTCGTGTCTGTTGTCATTGATGTGATAGGTTGTCCAATATGAGTTGTTTATATAACTTGATTTGATTTATGATGTTTCAAGTTGATATAGAGTTGATGTGATTTTGATATGATGTGGAACTTGATTTTAATTTGTTCAGAGTTTTCAAGTTTTGGATATGAATGTGTTTGATATGGATTGTGGAGCTTGAGTTGTGTTACAAGTTGATGTGGATTTGAAACTTGAGTTGTGTTACAAGTTGATATGATTTGATGGATTGATATGGTGTGAAACTTGATTTAGATTTGTTCAAAGTTTTCAAGTTGTTGAGATGATTTTGAGTTTGATATCCATGTATTGATGAGGGAACTGATATTGGACTTGCTTTGTTTTTGACAGGAGCGTCTTGGAGTATTGCAGTCGCGTGAGCGATTTTCGAGACCGTGGTCCTTGATACCACGATTGACACAGAGAGATAGAGATATTATTGACAGATATGGTTTGACCTCTTTGCTAGATATGCCTCGGTTTATCATAAACCGGGGTTTATTGATAGCATTGACAGAGAGGTGGCATAGCGATACGAACACCTTTCATTTGGCTACAGGGGAGATTACAGTGACCCCAAAGGATTGCTATCGTATTCTGCGGATTCCTGTAGTAGGCGCACTACTACCCTACGAGCGGATAAAGGAGGGTGGGACTGAGGCTCTGCACCGAATTTTTCAGGATGACACCATTTGCGGGTATGAGATCCTCTGGTAGGAGTTTTTGGATTTGGATTACGCGCCTCTGCCTTTTGTTCTAGCAGGTTTTATAGGTGGATTCTTATCTCCCAACCAGAGGTTGAAGGGGTTGTCAGTGGGATGGGGATTGGTGTTGGAGGACATGGTGACGCATGGTCATCAGTTTGCATGGGGGTCAGCGATGTTGGCTCATTTATACAAGGATTTGCACAAGGTAGTGTACTTGGGATACAACAGTTTATCAGCTGGAGTGACACTGCTGCAGGTATGGGCATGGGAGCATATCCCCGCGGCTAGGCCACTGACAGATAGAGACAAGCTTGTTGGAGGCACGTATGCGTATGGATATAGAGGGATAGTTATCCAGCGTAAGCTGGGCAAACTAGAGCATTGGAGGAGAGTGTTGGATGACATTGATACGGTCGTCTGGCGACCATATACAGGGTGTGAGGTATGGGCTGAGGATGGGATGGAGATGCCTCACATTTTCAGTTTGAGGTATCTAATAGGGCGGACGCCCTTTGTGATAGAGAGGTTTTTGCATAGGCGGGTGCTGCAGCAGTATGGTCGACAGCAAGGGATACCACAGGGAGCATGCTTTTATGCTCGACGGAGATAGGACATCCCAAATTGGGGGCCTACTATTGATAGCACGACACCAGTGGAGGAGTTATTTCACTTAGCTAGTCAAATTTGGGATTATGCCCCTGAGATCGTGGATGCAGGGCTGACTCACGAGTTTGCAACACTCTTCACAGCATGTGCAGTGGCGAGGATATTGGATCCAGCTGAGATGATTCCAGCTTTTGATGATGACGAGGAGATAGATGAGGGAGGAAGGGATGGAGGAGGAGGGGATGGCAGAGATGGTGGAGGAGGTGACCGAGGTCAGCGAGGAGTTAGAGGGAGATTGGAGTTGGGGAGGAGAGGAGATAGGGGCGGAGATAGGGGGATACGGGGAGAGAGAGTTGGGCGGCGGGTGGCAGTAGATAGAGGGAGAGGAGGGTTGGCGATCAAAGTTGGAGGGGAGGAGCATGTTGGGGAGGTGATAGCATCGGTGGGAGGGTATGAGGATGTGCGATGATCGACCCAAAGGAGGAGGTCAGATGTGTTACCTCCACCAGCACCGAGGACAAGTAGGGGGCAGGGGGTACCCCTTCACAGGTACCCTTGCAGATGCAGATTCCTACGCATGTGGAGGATGCACATATTAGATCGCTGCAGTTATTAGTGCAACATTTACAGGCATAGATGCTAGCACAGCAGCGTCAGATTACACAGCTGACCATAGAGCAGGATACTGCTTTGGAGCGGTTGGGTCGAGTTGAGGCTCGAGCAGAGGCGGTGGAGAGAGCGGCTGTAGGTGGTCTGATGAGAGACACCTTGAGAGAGCTGGCCTTGAGGGCCAAGGAGGCAGAGTATTACAGGAGACATTATGAGGATGCGGTGCCTAGGGAGCGCCGAGTGCAGAGTTTCACACAGTCAAGATCGAGTCGATCTCGAGAGACTGGGTCAGGGATGGAGAGCAGAGGCGTGACAAGGCCTCATAGACAGGATCCACCTGGAGATCCAGGTGCTGGGACATCTGCAGCAAGACCATCGCCTTCAGGAGATAGTCATACCTGAGAGATGTTGTCTCCTTTATATTTTGATCATTGTATTGTACTAGGCACAGACATGACATTATTTTGTATATTGATCATTTTGTCGAGATATATATATATATATATATATATATATATATATATATATATATATATATATATATATATATATATATATATATATATATATATATATATATATATATATATATATATATATATATATATGACACCATTTTCTTTGATCTTCATGTGATGTGTTATGGATGATGTGTTCTATATGCTTTTGTTTATTCTCTCTTCTTTTTTTTTTTATGTTGATGCAATGCTTAGATAGATGTATGTGATGCGATATGTGATGAATATGATGTAATAATGTATGATGTTTGCGAGATGTATCTTGAAAATGAGAGGTATGATATGATATGCTGTGAGATGTATCTTGAAAATGAGATGTATGATATGATATGTTGTGAGATGTATCTTGAAAATGAGATGTATGATATGATATGCAACTAATTGTAAAATGATATGCAACTAATTGTTTTTGAGTATCCTTATTCTGCATTTGTCATCCTGGTATAGCCACATGTTGTTTGCTTTCGATATATATATCATCATTGAGCATTGATTTTTTGGGGGATATGTTGAAAAATTATACAAACATAATGGTATAATTTTGAACCATAATGACCTGAGAAAAATTTACATGATTTTTGATTTTGCAAGATAGCACAAGCGTCGAGGTATAATTGAACCAGGATGACCTGAGTGCGAATTGCATAGAAACAGACAAGATTAAACCATTTGTATGCGTAAAGTAGATTCATGTCTTCAGTGATATGCTTTGAATCACGTCTCGAGACAAGTATATACATAGTACAGATGATTGCCTCACAGATAGAAAACTAAGAAAATATTGGAGTCCCTTGATGTTCTTTAGCTTTGAAGCATGGTGGAGAAAAATTTAGAGGATCCAATAATTCAAAAATTTCAAGTGCAAAAATAGCCAAAACTTTATGCAAGATGCAACATTTGATACTTCAGAAAATCATCCATCAACTCTTGTGAATTTGTTGAGCGATCAATGTTTTTGCTTTGCAATTGTGTGAGCTTTGGTTGCTAGATATGATGTTCTCAGTTTGCTTCTAGTTTTGACGGCTTGAACATGCTGCAAGTTTTGACGAAAATTGCCCCTAGCTAAGTGTACCTCTCAATGTGGATATGTACAGTGATTACCAAGCCATGGTGAGATATGGTGAAGTAATATGTGGATAAACCAGGATAGTGACTACGCTAAGTATGTCCTAAATGGATTTTGTGATAAAAATGTCGAGCGATGGCCGATAGTGCTATATTGTGGATTTAATGATATGGATATAGATAGAGGAGTTGTCCTCTCACAATAGTGCCTGTTGCTAGGTTTTCACCAGTTTCTTTTATTGTACCCTTTTTATTTGCTTTTTCTTGATTTTTTGTTTGTTTTTAACTTTTTTGACTTTTCCATGTATTAGACTCCTCAAGTGTAGTATTTCTTCAGATGGATGTTGTTAGTTGGTTCATCGAGCATATCTCCTTCTGAAGTTGTTAGTTGATAAGCACTTGCTCCATAGGCTGATATGATGACATAGGGACCTAACTAGTTAGGTTCAAATTTCCCTTTCTTTTCCTGATCTTGCTGATTTTTAGGATTTTCCTTGAGTACTAGGTCACCAACTTTAAAAATTTGATGAATGACCTTGTGGTTGTAGCTTCTGCACATGCGTTGTTGATATGCTTTGAGATGAGTGTAGGCACGCTGGCATCTTTCATCTACAAGTTCAAGTTCTTGCAGTCGGTTAACTTGATACTCTTCATCCGGAATTAAGCCTTTCAGAGAGACTCTGAGAGATGGAATTTCTACCTCTAAGGGTAAAATAGCTTCTGATCCATATACCAATGAATATGGTGTAGCTCCTATAGGTGTGCAAATGCTTGTTCTGTATGCCCAAAGTGCTGGATTAAGTTGTACATGCCATTTTTTGCCTACGTTATTCACTGTTTTCTTTAGGATTTTCAATATTGTCTTGTTGGATGCTTCGGCTTGACCATTCCATTATGGCTAGTAAGGTGTAGAAAAACGATGTTGGATTTTGAATTTTTCACATAGTTTTTGTACATCTTGGTTCTTAAAAGGTCATCCATTTTCTGTGATGATGGAACTCATAATACCGTATCTATAGATCAAATAATTAAGGATAAAAGAGGCAATTTGTTTCCCGGTTACTGTGGTCATAGGAACTGCTTCAATCCATTTGGTAAAGTACTCTGTTGCAGTTATAATGAACTTGTGTTCATTTGAGGATGAAGGATGTATTTTTCTGACCAAGTCTAGTCCCCACTAGCAAAAGGGCCAGGATGTCGTGAATGGTTGTAGTTCCTATGCTGGTACATGTATCAGGTTGCCATGGATCTGACATTTAGGACATTTCTTTGCAAAGTGATAAGAGTCTTTTTCCATTGTCGACCAATAATATCCCATTCTAAGAAGCTTTATAGCAAGAGTAGTACCACTTGAATGTGTTCCACAAATACCTTCATGAAGTTCGTGTAAAGAGGAGTCAGATTCATTATGATCAAGGCAATGAAGAAGAGTACCATCTAGACCTCAATGGTACAAAGTATTAGCAGTGAGGGTATAAAAGGTGGCTTGGCGGATGAAGTCACGTTTTTGGTTTTGGGACAAGTCAATGGGTAGGATGTTGTTCTTAAGATAGTCATATATCGGTCCATATAGTGGAGAATCCGAACCGGTCAAGGCATACATAACATGGGATTCAAAGTGGTCATAGGCTGGGGAGAATAGTTGCTCTACCAGAAACTCGTAACGACTCTGTTGCTCTGGAATTTGTAGTAATGAAGTGATAGTAGCCATAGCATCGGTTGCTTTGTTGTTCAACCTTGATATTTGCTCGAAGGTGATGTGTACAAAATATTGCTTGAAGTCATCCACCATTCGTTTGTAGGGTAGCAGCTTGTCGTCCTTTGTCTGATAGTCGTTGTTGATTTGAATGACAACTAGTTGTGAGTCGCCGTAGACCTTTAACTCTATGATTCTCCATTCTACGACCATTTTGATGCCTATAACCAATGCCTCATATTTAGCCACATTATTTGTGCATGGAAACATAAGCCTATATGATCTTGGTATAGTGTGTCATTTAGGGGTGATGAACAGAATGCCAACACTCGAGCCATGTTGTGTGTAGGACCCATCAAAGTACAAGGTCCATTGTGTGGTAGAAATAGCCAGTACGTCCCTGTCCGGAAACTCAATCTCCATAGTTTGTTTTCCAGGTAGTGGTGCTTTAGCCAGTTGATCTGCAATTGCTTGTCCTTTGATAGCTCTTCGTTTTGTATAATGGATATCAAATTCACTGAGAATCATGACCCATTTAGCCAATCTGCCTGTAAGAGTTGCCTTGCTAAGTAGATATTTGAGATGATCAATTTTTGCCACTAGCTTAATTGTGTGAGCTAGCATGTAATGTCGGAACTTTTGAGAGGCGAAGACTACTACTAGACAAGCCTTCTCAATGAACGAATAGTTTAATTCATATATGTTCAATGTCTTGTTGATGTAGTATATAGCTCGTTCCTTGCCTTGGTGATCTTCTTGTGCTAACAATGCCCCCAGTGATATATATGTTGTTGAAATGTAGAGAATGAGTGGCTTTCTTTCTATTGGTGGTACTAGAACTGGTGGGTTCATCAAGCATTGCTTGATTTGATAGAATGATTCTACACATTTGGTTTCCCATTTGAACGGTACATTCTTATGTAGCAGATGATTGAATGGTAGACTTTTATCTGCTAGTTGGGCGATGAATCGCTTGATTGATTAGAGTCATCCTTGTAGAGATATGAGCTGACCGATATTCTTTGGTGGTGGCATCTCCATAATGGCTTGTACCTTTGCTGGATCCACTTCAATACCCTTAGTTGAAACTATGTAGCCTAGTAACTTATCTGATGTAACCCCAAAGACACACTTCTTAGGGTTGAGCCTGACTTGGAATTTCTCCAATCGATCAAAAATCTTTTCTAAGATGCTTAGGTGTTCTGCTCTAGTGAAGGACTTAGCTAGTAAATCATCCACATAGTCTTCCATGAAAGTATGCATCATGTCATGAAAGATTGTTGTCATTGCTCATTGATAAGTTGTGCCCGCATTCTTCAAGCCAAAGGGCATAACATTCCAACAGTACGTTCCCTAAGGACAGGTAAACGTTGTTCTATCTTGATCTTCTGGGCTATCTTGATTTGATTATAGCCTAAAAAACTATCCATTAGGGATAGCATTACATGTCCTGTTGTGAGGTCTACAATTATGTCGATACTGGGCAAAGGAAAGTCATCCTCTGGACAAGCTTTGTTGACATCTCAAAAATCAGTGCATATTCTGATACTACCATCTGGTTTTGATACTGGTACGATGTTGGAAATCCATTTAGCATAGTCGATAGGTCGAATGAATCCGACATCTAGTAGTTTCTTTAGTTCAGCTTTGACCATGAGTGCCACGTGTGGATTCATCTTTTGCAGTTTTTGTTTAACTGGCTTAACTCCTGGAGTAATGGACAAGTGATGCATGATCAATTGTGGATCAATCCCAGGCATATCGGCATATGACCAAGCAAAGTTGATTTGCTTTTCTTTAAAAAATTGTATAAATTTTGATCTTTCTTCCTCTGTTAGAGATTCTGCCAGATGTATGTTTTTGGTTGCTTCTGTAGTACCAATGTTGATAGATTGAGTGGGCTCAATCGATATGGGTGATCGCTCATGGTAATGCTCCAGAAGAGTGTCAAGTCTCCCATCTTTAGGTGTTTGAAAAAGGTTTTCACCCTCAAATGCGTCCTTTATTTTTACTTTTTTGTGATCCATTGCTGCCAGTGACTGGTTTTCAGCAATAGATCCTTTATTTGATTCATTTTTGTGACTAAGAGACTTGGCACTCCCTGGATTGTAGACATCGTTACTCTGTTTACTGGTAGAGTTTGTTTCTGGGTTAATGGTACACAAGTAATAGATGATGGATTCGTCATTTGGGAAAATTGGTATATCATGAATTTTAGGTTCATCCCAGTCTATGAGACCAGGAAAGACGAGTGGTAAGGAGTCGTTAGGTGGATTAAGTTCGTCTGCTGTAAGTGTCAGGATGGAGGTTTCATCGTGATTGGACTGGGTTTTAAAGAGTTCAAGGATTTCATCGAGGTCTTCAATGGTATCATTTTCCATATAGACTTGTTCATAATGACGCTGCTCATTTTCCTTGGCGTCATAGATATTTTGTGGACCAAATTCAAGTGGTCCATATTCTGTGATGCGTGCTGCTTGAGAAATGGGTGTATGACTGTCCTTTACAAAAATATCTTTAGCAACATTAGAACAATTGCCCCATTCATATTCATTAAAATTAGTCTCAGTGTCAGTATCCCAGATTCTATCAGTGTTGTGAACTGGTATGTTGTAGGGTGAGAACAGGTTTTTGATGATGGACACAAGTTGGATAGTTTTCTCTGATTCTGTGTCAGATCCTGTTTCTACCTTTTGTATTTGTTCATATATTGTTTCCGCTCGAGGAGGAATAATACCCTTAGGAGGTGATTCCTCTTTGCTAGATATGAGTTCTCGAAGATGATGGACCTCTGTACAAGGTGTTGCTTTTTTTGCACTAATGGGCTTCTCTTGATGGTTCTTGTGTTCTTGATGTTCACATTCCTTACGTATGTTCTCTGTTGATGCAAATAGTACCTCCTGCCAAGAGTCTTCCTGGTACTTCTTCTTGCTTTTCCACTAAGGTTTTTGATATTTGTGGGGTGCCTTCTTTGGTAGGAGAGTGAGCTCAAAGCCCAATCCCTTTTTGTCTTTACTGAATTGTGAAGGAAGATCTAATGGTTCTGTGACGCCTTCTTGACGCTTGTCAATAGGTCCTTTGCCATTGTATCCCATTTGTTGCATGATTAAGTAACCTTTTCCATATAAATGTGTTGGTATAGCTACTTCCACGGTAGTTGCTCCATCTTCTTCTTCTTCATCCTTGTATAACCAACTAAGGATGTCTTTTTCCTCTGATTCATGTGCTAGAGTGTCGAGTTGGATGAGTGTACCATCAAACTTGGTGATGGGCCGAGTTGCTTGATGTGTTGAAGTTGTAGGTAATCCATGGGATTTAGGTGATGTTGGTAACTTAGCCAAACACATGGGTTCCAAAGAGTATCCCCCATGCCTTGCTCTTTAAGTGTCAGTTTTTGCTTGAAATCTCTAGACTTTTCCTTTTGAAGATCTGGTGTTAAGGAATTTTTCTTTTCTCTATTATGTGGGATCAGGCTATCTTGGGTTGTCCCCATTGCATTACAATATTGAAATGGATTGTGATCAGTTGATATGGAAACCTCCTGGCCATTATAGGGAAATTTGACACACTAGTGATACGTAGAAGGCATTGCTTGCATTTCATGTATCTAGGGTCGACCTAATAAGATATTGTATGTGAGGTCTATGTCTAAGACCTGGCACATAGTATCCTTTTGTATCGGTCCTACCTGAATAGGCAACATCACGGTTCCTTTAGATGATCTTTCTTCATCATCATATGCTTTTGTGGTGATCTTCTTGCGTGGATCAATAGACTCTTCAGAGAAGCCTAATGCACGGATAAGTTTTAAGGTACAAATATTAAGTCCAACTCCTCCATCTATTAATACTCGTTTTACTCGGTGTTTATAGACTATGACTTCAATACGGAGAGGAGTATTATGTGGATGGCTCAATGAGATATTATCATGCTCAGAAAAAGTGAGGTTATGAGGTCTTGTCATATGAGCCACCATGGCTTGGAATTTGTTAGCATCCAGATCTTGAGGTACATTCATTTCTAATAATGCTTGTTCCAATATGTCTTTGTGTTTTGGCGAAAGTTTTAGCAATTCCATAATAGATATTTGAGCGGGAGTTTTGCGCAGTCAGCTGACTAGATCATATTGAAATTTGGGTATGGTGTTTGTCGTTGACATATGTCCCTTCAAGACATATTTTTGAGCTCTGGTTGTTACGTTGACAGATTCATGATCATGTTGATCTCGGATGGTGATGACGTTTACTTGATTGTCTACAGTTGATATATGATTGATAGTGTTATTGTAGATGTGATTGATACAAGCCCCATGTGTATTGTTTGAGGTTGAAGCTCCATATTTGTTGTAGTTTGGAAGAGGATTCTTAAAGCTCCATGGTCACCGTTTGTCTTGAGACCATCAACTATTAAATCACCTCTATCAATCATGTCCTGGACAATGTTCTTCAGTCTCATGCAATCATTTGTTTGATGACCTTTGTTGTGATGAAAATCACAAAAGTGCGAGTCATTCCACCAGGGTGGTTTGATTTGTGGTTCATAGTTGTTGATTGCTGGTAATGAGATAATTTTGTTTGCTAGTAGTTCTCTGAACGCTGACTCCAGTGATTGTCCCAATGGTGTGTAGACACGTTTTTAAAAATTGTTGGTGTTAACTCGTGAATTGTTATTAGGCCCTTGATTTGTGTGATTGTTTTGAGCATTGTTAGCGTTGTTGGTGTTGTGTTGACCTTGATTGGTATTTGGTGCATAAGTGTTAGTGTCTGGGTTAGCACCTTTGGGATTCTTTGTAGCTTGGGTATTTCCTGATAATGCAAGCACGGGTTGTTTAGATTTTGGATCATGTGATTCATTGCCTCCTTCGTTTCCATTGTTTTTGTTTCTGGTCCAGAATCTGGATTTGTCCAAATTGTTGTTGTTTTGATTATTGTAGTTTGATGAAATTGTTCCTTCTTTGAAGAATTTTAGCATTCCTTTCTTGACACATGCTTCTTCTACTTGAATACCATTTTCAATCAATTTAGCAAAAGATGGTATGCATTGGAGTTTGAGCTTGTAACTCATCTCACCATTCAAGTTGTCGATGAAAATTTCCATTTTCTCCTTTTCAAGGATATCACGGGGATATCTTGAAACCATACGTCGCCAACATTGAAGGAATACCATGAATGTTTCATTGTTTTTCTGTTTGGTGTTACAGACGTCTAGCATGGTGATAGCAAGTTGAATGTTATAGGAATATTGAGTTATGAATTTGTTGACGATTTCATCGAATGATCTGACAGGAGGTGTGATTTTGGATAACCATTCCATTGTTTGTCCCCCCAAGCTTCTTGGGAATAACCTCATCAAATAGGTGTCATCATGAGAAAATTCAAGACTCATTATGCAGAATTCTCAAACATGATCACGGGGATCACTTTTCCCATAGTACTTGTCAAATTTGGGAACGTCTAAGTTTGGAGGAAAAGGCACCATGTTCAATCTTCTGTCAAATGGATAAGGACAAATTTTGTTTAATGAATACCGTATTGTTGTCCCTTGTTGCATGTCTTGCATTTGTCTTTGTAACATTTACATTTGTTGAGTAAGAGCAATCAAAGGTGCATTATTTTTCCGAGGAAAGAATTCTTCCCTTGCATTAATTCTAGGTTGAAATTGTGTATGGAACGATATGTTTTGCTCGGGGATGTTTTGCTATGGGATGTTTTGTTCTGGGATATTTTGTTCAGGAATATCTTGCTTAGAGTCACATGCTTCATCTTCTCTTTGTCATTCTTGATATTCGTAATGTCGAGAGCTAGTTCTAAAAATGTCTGTGTCTAAGTCATCCGGAAGTTTAACTCCTTTGCTTGTGAGCACGAGCAAATATTTTTCTTTGTCATTTTCCATGAGTCTTTCCACAAGTTTTTGAATGAAGCACTTTCCTGACATTCTTGAAGAAGTTCTTCAGAAATTTTAGTGTCCTCTAGATACGGACCTTCAAAGAGATTAGATAACCTTCGATTCATGCTTGATTCTTGTGGTGCTTCGCTTTGTTTGTTTTGTTGAGAGCAAGTAACAGTAGGCATCTAGTAGAAACTTTCTGTGACAAAGGGGATAAAATCCTCTTCGACATGTTGCTTAGGGGTTGGTGGTTCAAATCGGGGTATGTTGTAAGTGATGCACTCGTCGGGAAAGAATGCAGGATTGATCTTTCCCCCACGATTAATTTTCTGATTGAACGCGGATTTTTTACAGAATGCTCTAGTCTTCAAAGGTTCCTTGTGAAATTCGTTTGATTTGTTCTGAATATAGAGTCGTACATGACGAAGGAATGTTCGATGAGATTTGAAGAGTTGACGATTGATGTATAAAAATTTATTTCTTTTGGCAAATTTCGAAGAACTTGGTTGTTGTTTCTTCAACTTAGTGCTACGATAAATATTCTTTCTTCTCAGAATATGAGGATTAGTCATGCACAAGCAATCAATGGTTTCCTTTGAGTTGTTTTGGATTTAATTTATCTTGTTTTGAAAACTTAAATTTTACTTTATCAAAGTGAAGGTTTAGATGCCCCCTCACGACAAAGTGCGTCAAATGATATGGAATAGAGCTTTCCCCATATGGAAACTCGATTTGACAACTTCAAGTTTTAAAACAAGTGTGTTTTTGGGATAAAATCCGTGAGAAAAAAGGACCTATTTGCCACTTGTGATGATGTTTCTTGATTTTGATAGGATAGATATGTTTATTGTGTGACTAGTTTTCAGATTCTGGACAACTTTTGTTTGATTAGAAACTTGCTTTAGAAATAGCTTTCGATACTCTATTTTTTGGTATTCTGATTTGACGAAGTGTAGGCCGATGAAAAGAGGTTTCCAAAAATGTTTTCAAAATTTTCCAATTTTACCTTTGTTTTGTCCTCTATTTTTCTGGTTTTGACCACGCGCTGAAACAGAGACTCTATGCTCTACAGAATGTTTTACACGTGCTAGAGAAAATACTTTACGCGCTACACTGTCCCATGCTACGCGCTAACTGGTTAAATTTGTTTTCTTTGGTTTCAAAAGATCATGCGCTAATATGAGTCGCTGACGCACTACTGTTTATACCCCATGTGCTAAAGGTTGACTATCACACGCCAAGCTGATGTTTCCACGTGCTAAGCTGCTTTCAGAGCACGGTAACTGTATTTGTTGGTGAAGTGCTTCTGTTAAGACTTTACCCACTAAAGGTAAGGTTCAGTGTGCTAAAATATGATTGCTACACGCTAAGATGTTGCTCTTACACGCTAAACTGCCCTGACTTGTTTGTTTTCTGCAATTTTGGAACTTTGTTTTGAGTTTTTAGTGATGATAGTTGATTTCCTGAAGTAACAAATAAAAACACAACATCAAAGAAGTAACCATTTCCGTTTAAACTAAACAGTAAGTGTATGTTCTGCGAGGATGTGTTCAAATCCCCAATGTTTCAACAGGTTTGGATACAAAGAATACACTTCAAAAATATTCTTTATTCAAGGGTCATAAGTAATACCATAGCCCACTAGTCTCAATACTCCGTCAGCTCAAACAACCGTGTCACCCTCTACAGGGCGCCCATTTTTTTGCCTTTTGCCAGAAATTAACCCAAAGTGAATTGCTTCACAATTAAGTAGTTATCTTGGGAGATATATGGTGAGCAATCTTGGGGGCGGATTCTTCCCCACCCTTGCACTATGATATTACAAATGTCTGGATACTGACTCGGCTCAAAGTTTCTATGCTAAAGTTTGTAATCAGACTTCATGTTCGGTCGTCAGTGATAAACTCCCCCAGGAGGCTTCCCAACCTTTAAAACAAAGGCTTTACGTATCTCAAGGATACTGGGGGAAGGCTAATCACTACGCGCAACCGTTGAAAAGGACTTTTGTCACTCTCCACTTTTGATTATAGTGGGTTGGAACACTTGGCGTCAAAGTCGTTTCCCACTTAGGTCATTCCCTTCACACCGACCAAAAAATGGCTTTAAGAGTTTTTCAACCCCTCGGGAAGGCAGGCCTGCTAAAGGATTTAAATGTTGTATGACTGAAAGCGTAAGAGTAGTCTAGCTTTTTGATCACCCAGTTAAGGGGAGAGCATATACCTTCTACTTTTGAGACAAGGCAAACAAGGTTCTTTTTACCTTTCAAGTCAATGATTTTCTAAGATCTATATGGAGATGTTGCTCCACGAAAACATGGTGTTTCTTTTATTTCCTTCAAAGCAATGATTTTCTAATCTAGGAAAAGAACCAAGTCAACAAAGCGAACTTTGATTTTTGGTCAACAAAACAAATCAATCCAAAGGGGAAGACCTTCCCTCTTTGATTGATGAACAAAATTTTCAAAGTGTGGTTCTTTTTCCTTGCAAAAATTAAAATTGATCCTTTTATGCACCAAAGGATGGTGAGGTCCTTTTTAATCTTTGCTTGCAAAAAAAATAAAATATTGTTTTGTTCCTTTTAATAACCCAAAAAGAATTTTTTTTCTCCTATGAAAGCAATAAAGATTTGCATTGTGATTCTTTTTAGGTATCCCAAACGAAATGTGAGTTCAGTTTTTAAGAAAATTTAGAAGAGGTTCAAATTTTAACTAACTTATCTAAGTTAGTAAAAACTCTAAACTATCTTAATGATCCTAAAAATGGAGCTCCTATCTGCAAGAAAATTGTTAGAAACCTGTAAAATATCAAGCAAAACCGTTAGACAAATGTGGACTTCAACAAGTCTATTTTCGCACTCGATTACAACTTTTAGTTTTTGCCTCTGTCTGTGATGCGCTATAGAACAAATTGTACGCACTACAATGTAATCCGGATGTGCTATCTGATAGACCCAACGTGCCAAACTATTTTTCAGATGCGCTACTTTGTTTTTCTCCTACGTTGATACCTACAGGAAAAGATTAGTGGAAGTTATGCACTAAAGAAAGGACCTCGTGCGCTAGAGTATAGACCTCACACGCTAAACAGTGTACGAGATGCACTATAATGTTAACCAGATGCGCTAAGGGATGTTCCCCACGTGCTGATTCCTATTTCCCGCGTACCTGCAAAAGTGCTTATTTTTGAAAACCGATTTGATTAATGGGGTAGAGCCCCACGGTGGGCGTCATAAATGTAAGCGGGAAAATGGGTCAATGAAACTCAAAACGTGAAAAGTGGAGCTCAAAGAGGCTTGCTCACACATCCATGGGACTTCTTGGTGCAAGTTATGGAGTCATGAAGGATGACTCAACTTCCCAAGGTTGGTTCCATGGTTCTCTATCTCACAAGGTCCCTCAAACCAATGTCTTTGCTCTCAGATCACTGAGCAAAGTGGTTTAGGGATGACAAATGCAAGAACGAGGGATGCTTTTGATTGATTTTAGTATGAATGCATTCCTATCTATGCCTGATTCTACAAGATGCAATAAACTAGATTATAAGATGGCAAGGTTAGCATAAATACTATCCTAACATGATATACTAGTCTAACATGAATTTCTTATGATAGTGGAAATGTTTCTTAAAATGCTTATTAAGATGATTCCTATTCAAAGAGAGGTTAAATGCTAGATTAAAATTACTATAGCTTAGATGCATGAAACTTGAATCTCTGGATCCTTTAAATGGAGGAAGGAGAGCTCTATTTATAGCAAAAATAGGGCAATGGATGGTCAAGATTGAAAGAGTTGATCAAGGGTCGGTTGAGAGGAGAGGTAGGAAGCATTAAATGTTTGAGAAGGCCTCATGATTACCCTAGGAGGTAAGGGTTAAGGTTAGGTCAAGGTTATCCAATGGATAAAGCTTTTACCCAAAGGATAAACTCTTGTGCAAAGGTTAAAGGGATAACCATGGTCAAAGCAATAAATGCTTGATAAGACCCTTGGGTTAGATGGAGGTTAAGTTAGGCAAAAAGTCTCTAACCACGCCACTAAGGGTTAGTTAACCATTAATGGTTTGAAGACTTTGGGGACAAATTTGTAAGAGTCCTTCCAAATTTGGGGGCATTCAACAAGTTATCTTGTTGAATGGATAAAGGCTTTTAATGCTTTTAAAATACTTTCCCCCAAATTTGAGAAGTGACCTCCTCAAATTTAGGGAAAAGGGATAATGGATGGGTTTGGGCTAATTAATTAGGATTCAGAAGAATCTAAAAGAATTTAGGAAGGGGATTTAGGATGCAAGTGGGAGATGTAGGAAAATGCAAGTGGGTGAGGAATAATAGGATTTAATTAAAATAAAATTTATTTATTTCAATTGGTTGCAACTTGGTAAATTGAATAAATTAGATTTATTCAATTTAGGGGGAAACTATTTAATTAAATGGGCTATAAGGGGGATTTTAATTAAATGTAAATTTAATTAAATGGCTTAGATAGAAGAAAGGTATATTAATTAAATCTTAATTTAATTAATTAGAAGAATTTAAGAGTAATTAAATGAATAAAATTCATTTAGTTTATTATGCAACTTTTAGGTGTCTACAAAAACAAGTTTTACTTTATCATTTTTATCCTAACTCTTTCGAAAAAGAAGTTTGAAGCGATTGCAGAGTAGAGAGGTTAGTGATCATTGCTGAGCCTGAGGAAGCTCTAAAGGTAGATGAAATTATGTCTTATAATGCATTATCGCAAGTCCCAAGGGGTGTTGTGGTCAAATGTGACTTGTCCAACTATATAGATTGCAAGATAGAAGATTTAGGAACTCTACACATCTATACTCAACTGAAATCACTTTGTGATAAGAGCGGAAATATTGAAAGCAAATATACTAGGGTTTTTGAAAAAGGGTTTCATAATGCTGCATATTTTCTTGAAATTTTTGAGGATGAACACATAAGAATCATCTTAAGTCAAGTCCATGGAGAGAATATGTATTTGGAAAGGACCCATACAATAACCAAGGAGGCTATTAGGGTTGTAACGGGTTATTGCTCAACCGGTGAAATTCCTGTGTTAAGAAGAATTTCAAAGGATATTGTCTTCGAGTTAACCGATTCTACATCTGATAAGCGTGCTTTCTCTATCAACACTATTAGAGACCCTGCAGTGAAACTTGCAGCAATGGTGATAGGCTACCGGGTATTCTACTCCAGTAGACTTAACAGTGTTCCATCTGCAACAATTCACACGACACATAGAATGATTGTTGATAATGCAGACTACGATATTTGTGAAGCTATCAGAGACCAATTATTTCTAAATTTTAAATCCATTAAGAAGGACAATACAGAAAAGTTCAAATATGGTCAGCTATTAGTCAGGTTATTTTTCTATTTTCAAAACTTCCTACCGGGTATTGGAGATATTGAATGGTCCAAGGAACAATCGATCAATGCACAGATCAAGAACAACATTAAGGTTGTGAAGAATACTTTTTCAGTTGCCGTGAACAAGTATTTTAATGAATTTCAGAAAAAAGATGAGCATGAGAATGCGGTTACCTGAAGATGTGGTAAATCACTTTGAAAAAGACATAATCTTCACAGTTACCACTGACTTTTTCTTGATGCAAGCAATTGAACCAAGAGAGGAAGAGATGGAAGATATGAGCTATGAGATTAATCATGATTTATTGGTCGGCTATGCTAATTGGACATTGTGGTAGTCCAAGTTGCACCAACTGAAACCGGTACTGCACCTGTAGCTAAAGTGAAACGAAAGCAAAAGAAGTCTGATGAAGAATCTCCTGTGAAAAAGACCACAAGGGTGACTCGGAGTGTCCTAGACAAGAAGGAACCAACACCTAAAGTATATGTAAAGAAGGAGAATGTACCAAAGAAGAGAAATTAGAAACTGAATTTGCAACCAGAGTCTGAAGGTACAAATTCTGAAGAAGAACCAAAGAAGGAAAAAGCAACCAGCAGAACACCTAAGAAGGTAAAGGTAGTGCCAAAGGCAACTACACTTATAGATATTGCTACCTACAAACGTGACACAGTCTTTGAGAGGACAATGAAGTCATTAGGAAGAAATAGGTTTGGTAATGTCAAAGAACATTTTGATTCTTTTACTGAAGATGAGCAGAAGCAAGTAATCCAACATGTAATTACTTATTTGGGTCATTACAATAAATTTACGCATGATTTGGAGAAAGATATTTCAATATCTATGTTAGATAAATGGGAGGAAGCAATTCAATTGGAAAAGAAGATTTTTGATGAAATATTTGTATAGTATTTTCTCAATCTATCATCAGATGGATTAGTGCTCTAATTGAGCAATACAAAGAGTATTTTGATTTTAAAGTGAGAAGATTGAAGCTTCTTAATGCAAAAAGGTTAGTTGTTGAGTCTGAGACACATCAGCTAGCCTGTGTAATTAAAGAGAGGGAAGAGGTCATCCACTCTAGCAATAAGGATGATACTACAGATGATGTTCCTCGACCGGAAATGGATGAAGAGGAAATTGTTCAAGTTGACGTAGTCTATCCAACCAAGAAGAAGGATGATTCCATTATTCTCATTGATGAAGATGCTCAAGACGCAGTAGACCTATCTGGAGACATTACTGCACCGGATATGGATCCTCCTACAATCACTGAAGTACATGTTATATTAGTTGAACAACCGGGTATTCAACTCACAGTGGACAATGAATCGACAACAAAACAACTGGAGAAACCCCAATCTCCACCGGTCATTGAGACTACTCAAACAAAGTCTATTGAGGAAGCTATTACTCAGCAGACTGAAGATAAAACATAGAAGAACACAAAAAGAGCCATCATTAAGAGTGTACCCCCTAAACCGGCGAAGCAGAAACTACTTGATGATAATGATGATGAAGATTCTTTAAGTATCTTAGGATCCATTGACATGAACACCTTGAGTGCATCATAAATGATGAAGATTGCTAATGTTATGCAATCTCGAGCACACAAGAAGTGACTGAAAGAGAAAAGGATTGAAGCAGAGACAATCCAGAATGTAGTAGAAATTTTGTCTGGTTTGCTACCGGAAACAACCGTTGCACATCTTCCCACTCCCATTAGCAAACTTGGTCGGTTAGTTGTAGATGCATCTGATCAAATCAAATCACTTGAAGATGCTGCTCAAATGTCTGCTGAGAAGAGCCATAAGAAGATATATGGAGATAAACTGGCTAAGAACATTGAAAGTGGCAAAATGGCTTTATCTCATAATGGAAGTCTGTTGAAGAAAGTTATTGAATATGGAGGGAAGTATCTTGCCTCTACCTCCAATGTTACTTTCTTTTATTCTGATATTTCTAAGAGTCAAGTTGAAATCGAACAGGAAATAGAAAGGTTATGCAAGGCATGTGTCCCACTCCAGGACTCCATTCATGCCTTTAACCGGTCTATAGATGATTTGCATGACAGACTGAACAAGAATGGTAATGAGAAGGCTAAGAGATTCTGATCTCTAAGAGAGCTCAAGAGTCAGCTCACCTCACAGGTCAACATTCTTCAGAGAGCCTACTCCAATGCAGAAGCTATTCTTACTACTCCTGAAACCTGCACGCTAGACTCAATGGAAGAATTCCATTCCTAGTTGATGTCTACATTTGAGTATACTACTAACATACTGGAATCATGGGAAAATGCTTTATCCCAGATGAAGCAGAGTTTCAATGATATTTTTATGAGACTAGCCAATGCATGAACTTGTTTAAAATTGTAATATATGCTGAACACTTTGATACATATATTCTATATATATGTATATATTTCACTTTATCATTTTGGCATTGTTGTCAAAGGGGGAGTAATAATATGTATGTGTGTTTTTTTAAATTTTGTATTTATGCATGCCTTAAGGGGGAGTATTGCATTGAAAAGGGGAATACGAGTACATATGTATATATTTTGTGTATGCGCACTTAGCGGTATTGCATTACTCTAAAAAAATTCTAAGTGTTGCCATTAACGCCAAAGGGGGATATTGTTGGCTTGATGATGATTGTAATGTATTCATCACTTGTTGTCATTGATGAAACACTGTCACACACACATATGATTACATTGACTACCGATGTAACGTCATTGATTTATACTGTTAACCGGTATGTTTAAGGTCTATCTCTAACCGGTACTTTGTGTCAACTGGTATGTTCCTAAGAGATAACATGTGGTTACATTAATTTGGCATCAAAATGAAGATGAAGACGAAGATGAAGATCAAGCGGAAGATTCTAGGACAATGGTTCACATATTTTGTTCCAACCGGTATTGACTGTTCTAACCGGTATCCATTTTTGTGATGAATTACCAACACTGTTCTTTTGGCGGTCATTTTTGTGATGAGTTATGTCTAATTGTCTAGATACATTGCACCTAGGAAATTGTGTTCCTATGGCCGACATAAGATTTGTATGTCTATTTAAAGACATCTTAGTAAGAGAGAGAACTGATATAGAGAAAAGGAGATTTATGCGAATACTGATATGCATAAAGAGTGAAATCTTTTGTTGAAGACCGATAAGTGTTAAGATGAAGAGCAGTGTTGAATGTAATTAGAATGATTTGATCAAGCAACTCTTGTTCTACTCAGAATAGATCAAACTTTTCTTGTTGTTTTCTAATCATTACAACAAAATCAAATCCCCTAACAGGGTAAGCTCTAACAAACTTCATTGTACACATCCTATAACAATGCAATCCATTAGTTTGGATTCTCAAATCCTCCAGCAAGGTTACTCTTAACATGGTATAAGCTTCTAATCAAGCTTAGGATCTCTAACAATATTCTCTCCTAGCATAGCACTTTGTAAGACCTTAACCGGTCAGTTATCTATTATTGCAGATAGTTAACTTGTGAGTTCCATCTCACCGTGGTTTTTACCTATTTGGGTTTTCCATGTATAAACACTTGTGTTATGGTGGATGTTCTACTTTATGTGGATGTTGTTATTTCATTTTTGATAGCATGCATTTTGTTTAAATGCTTGGTTAAGTTCATCTATTGGTTAGTGTTTGAAGTTGTGTTTGTTTTGGTGTCACTGATTCACCCCCCCTCCTCTCAGTGTTTTTCAAGACCATAAGAGTGGTGGCGCAAGTGAGTAAAATTTATGAAGTCGAGGTTTCTAACTTTGTCAGGTACATTGAATCTAGAAGAGTTGATAGATTGGATTGGAGAGTTGGAGGACTACTTTGAGTTTGAAGATATTAAAGATCCACAAAGGGTTAGGTTAGCACAAACTAAGTTGAAAGGGCATGTCGCTTTATGGTGGAGAGAGTTGTAGAGGGATAAAATGGAGAATGGTGAGATGAAAATTACTTGGTGGAGGCAGATGGTTGCAATATTCAAGGCTAAATTCATTCCTGGAGACTATGCGTTGGAATTGTTTAAGAAGCTGGACAACTTGAAGCAGAGGGACATGAGTGTGAAAGAGTATACTGATGAATTCTACAAGATGATCTGATTTGTACATCAAGAGATGGATATGGAGAAGGTGGCTAGATACATAAATGGACTTGGATTTAACATTCAAGATGAGATGAGTATGCTGGAGATTTCTACAGTTGAGGAGGCTTACCAATATGTTCCGAAGGCATAAGGTATAGTGAAAAGAAGACAACAGAATGACCCTAGGGGAAGAGAGATTTATGGAGAGAATGGAGGGAAAATGAGTGGCATCATGGAGAACAAAACTACTAAAGAAGAACCAAAATCTAAATGGAGTAAAGAACAAGATCATACGACACACAAAAGAGGAAATGGCAATAGTAGTAGGGAATTATTGGGTAAATGTTTCAAGTGTGGAGAAACTGGACATAGATCTTATGAGTGTTCATATGGAACTAGTAAGAAAGGAATGGCAAGGAATTTCATGGCATGTGAGGACCAGGAAAATGGGGCTACAAATGAGAGTGTGATAGAACTGAAGCAAGGAGAATCCCTTATGTTTAGAAGACTCTTGGTGGAGCAAAGCAGAGAGGAGACCGAACCTATGCAAAGGAAGAATATTTTCTGGACTGTATTCAAATAAGGAGGTAAGTGTTTTAAGGTTATTGTGGATAGTGCAAGTTCTGATAATATGGTATATGAGGAGATTATAGAGAAGCTTGGTTTGAAGAGGCTTGAGCATCCTTGTCCTTATAAGGTGAATTAGTTGAAAGATGATCACGCAGAAGAGGTGAGAGAGCAATGCTGGGTGAATTTTAATATCGGACCTTATAAAGATGACATCTTGTATGATGTCGTGTCTATGAGTGCTTGTCATGTTTTGCTAGGTAGACCTTTGCAATTTAATAGAGGAGTTGTCTATGATTGTAGAAGAAACCTGACCACTATTGAGAAGGATAGACAAAAGTTTACTTTGGCTTCTTTGAAGGAGAAGGAGAAGGAAGTAAATAACTTGAGTCTTGTGAAGAGTTGTTGTGCTGAGAAGAGGGATGACATGGATTTGAAGAAGGACCTTATTGATGGGTCTGATAGCAAGGTGGTACTGGATGGTGGCAGAGTTAGAGCTATGGTGGACTCCTGTGGAAAAAATAAATCAGGTTTGCAGAAGAAGGAGAGTGGTGATAAGAGACAATGTGTAGTTACGAAGCAAGGAAAGAGAGGAGAAGTGAAGAAGAAGTTGGAGAATCTAGCTAAGGTGCATGAAGATGTAAAAGGAGACACAATTTTGCAAACAAAGAAGACATTTGGATCAAAATGAGCATGAGATCTATATCCCGAATCCTTTTCGATGTTCATGAGTTTCCTCTCATGGAACATCTTTTTCTACTCGGGGTGTCTGCTAATCCTATGAGGATTTGGTTAATACTGAGAGGGGGGGTGAATCAATATTAAGACCAATTGAAACATTAAACCAAAATCAAACTTATATCAGATCTGAAACCATTTAACAAATATCTCAACTTCTTTTATCAGATCTAACAACCTCTTTATCATATTTGCTTAATACATTAATCAAATCATTTACCACATTAATCAATTCTTTCACCACTTAAGCAATCATATAGATTTGATCATTTACCAACTTATCTTATCAGATCAATCACTTTCTCTAACAATTTTTATTAGTACCGATAACCTCTGATAAACTTTTGATAAAACATCATAACCAGTGTCTCTGAAATAATGCATGAAATGAAACATAAACAAGAACATCACATGAAAACAATTCCACACATGAACACCATAAGCTTTTTGACGTGGAAACCCAAATAGGGAAAAACCACGGTGGGAGTTGGCACCCACAAATATTTGTACTCTTTTGAAGTACGCCCTGTTAGAAGCTTACAATATGACATGTTAGGAGTAGACCCTGTTAGGAGTCACTCGGTTAAGGGATTTGCCTAGCAGCCCGGTTAGGAGCTTGATGATCTGTTAGGATCAACCTCATGAGAGGATTTAACACTCTTTTGAGAGCTGCCCTATTAGGGGACTTAAATGTTTAAGGCCTGTTAGGACCTACCTAGTTAAGGGATTTAACCTGCTGCAACTGTTAGGGAACAACAGTGAATAAATGATCTGTTAATTGCACTTCTCTGCTTGCGTATGTCCATGATATTGTGTATGTTCGATCTCACATTTTATCTATTCCGTGTTGGTGCTTCCATGGTGTTACTCTTGCTGCATGATCTAGATTGTTCTCCTTGAGAACCCTCTGGACCGTGGTGGCATTAGTGATAAAGGTATCAAAATTTTATCTAAGAAGTAGAAAAACCTCAATGATGAGAACTTTATGTGAGACTCTATTTTTGGTGATAAGAATGTTGGTGTGAACAAGAGTAAGGAAAAATAAGTTAGTCTATCGGCTAAGAAAGGACCTTGTTTACACACGTGTAGTAGCTTGAAGAGGTCTTTTGAAGAGAAAAATAAATATTAGTAGGATCTGGTTAATCTCCACATGAACTTCTTCAACAAAAGCTGGTGGATATTGAGATACTTAAGAAGATGCAAAAGGTTTCTTTGGTTGTTTCCGTTTAAGTGAGAAAAATGGATGGATTGAACTAGCTATCAACTCAATTGAGACCAAACCCTCTTTTAGCTAAGCATTGGAATACAAACCACTAAAGGAGGAGATATTGTTGACTAACTCTTGTCCAATAGAGTGAAGCAAGACCTTATGGTTCTATTCCCTTGATACTTTGAAAGTTGATTTGAAAATAAAAACTAAGTGCCAAATATGCATAAATAAATCGATTGAACTATCTGATGCATGAACAAAAAACTTCAAAATAGACACAAAAATGAATTCAAGACTTAGTAGTGCGCATGCATCTGAAAAATAATTTGAAACTAAGAGGTCATGAATGCTAGAAGCCCTTGTTTAATTGATGGAGTTACTGAGCACTAAACTGGATTTGGGATTTTGAGATATTGTGTTAGCTCCCTGACAAATTTTAGCCAAAGATGGGAGGTCAAGGGTGCTAGGCGTCCTTGTCCTTAGGGTTAGAGGTTCTACGCACCATAGTCAACCCCCTATTTTGGTGATTTCCATCTCCACAAATAACTGATATTGAATTTGGAATAATGTGTGTGATTTTGAATCTTATATGCGTATAAGATCTCTATGAGCTAAAATGCATAAAAATAAACTAGAGTCCTCCTCAAGTGTGTTAGAGTAAATCCTAAATGAAATAATTAAACATAAACCATAAACTAATTCAAGAATGCATAAATTGCATGCAACTTGAATAATAAAATTAATATCCGAAGCTTAATTACAGAAACACAAGAACAACATGAAATCATATCCAACCCCTTAGGGAGAGGTACAAGCCAATCATTAGTCAATGTTTCCCTATCATCCTCCAACATCTCATGAAGGTTCCATCACGGTGAATAAGTGTTGATAAAGACTTGATCTTTGTTGATTTGTCCTTGGATTTGTAGATCTAGAACTTCGCATAAGACAAAGATTTCACATCACAAGGATATCTCCAATTTCTATGATTGATTGATACCACAAATTAGGAAAATGACTTTCTTATATATGAAATTCCAACTTTAAATTTACAAAAAATGACTTCAAGATATTATTTTTTCACATTGAAGATATTTAAAAAAATGGAAACATTGACACATTATCCTCTTGAAAATTCAACAAAAATGGGCTTAACACTATTCGTTGATTACCACTATCCTAACAAAACAGGTCCAAATTTTTAGGGTCATGAGATAATAAGATCCTAATTCTAAAACTACAATTTATATGAAAATTTATAATATTTAAGCAGGGAGAAATTGTTTTAAAATTAAAATAGGGTAAGAAATAATGAAATATAATGATAAAAGATAAAGGACACTCATAAAATTAAGGGCCCAAATGAGTGTATGAGATTTTAATTAAGAAAGGACTCATGTTATTGAAATAATCATTGAGGAGAGTGTGAAATTAGACACCCTAATCAAAGGTGTACAATTTACAACACCACACTTTGCGCTGACTTAGCAATCATATAACATTACATGCATATGCAAGATAAAGTACATAAAAGTAAATGTTCATGTAAAAAAGATATTCTCAAAGATGTCGAGCAAAGCCTCCAACGTAGTAATACCTACAATACAATGTAAGGAACCATGTTATACAAAACCACTTTATGAGAAAAAATCCAAAATAACCTAGATTGCTTACTAAGAATGATGATATTCAAGGGTAGCTATATGCTCCCTTGTTTATGCTTGCTCATTAGGATGTAGAAATAGGGTGTCGTGTTTAACACGTTGAATTGTGAAAGATAGGTGATGACAAATGCTTTCAATGAGGTTTTAAACAAAATCAAAACTACTCAAGGAGTATTTGGGAAGGAAGAGGACTAAAGCACAATTCCAACACAACAAACGACATGTAAATCGAAGTTCTCTAATTCAAGATATGAATGGATTAGTGAATTATACAAAATTAGGGTTTTTAGAGAAACACGCCTTTAAATAGTGAAAACTCTATTACTCACTTGTCTTATTAATTTGTTTGCCTAAAGTCTAAAAGGGTCCACAAGGGTTAGGATGTCAAGGAGATGAGCACTTCAACCAATGTGGATGGAGGTCCTGAGGTGAACTGTCGAGGAGGGTGGCCAAACACATGAGGTAGGACATCCAATTTTTGCTTTGCATTTGAGTTTGACATTTGATTTCTGCATGTTGTCCTAGGTTGACCTATGGGCTCCCCAGATTGGGCACCATGGACCCACCTGAGCCACAATGAACAATTTGACATCAATATGAATTCTAGGAACATTATATCAAATGACTCACACGATCACATGCAGATTCCCCTAAATATGACATAGCCTCCATTTTTATAGCATCGTAGATGTGTTATTGCATTCAGAAGACCACATCCATTTATTTTATGAAAGATCTCCAAATTTAATTATCTCCATGAACATTGTCAATTTGTAATATTTCTTCAAAGGTTACACGTAGGATAATGTATGATTATCTTTTAAATCAAGATGTTATTTTTAAAAATTTGATGCAAATTCACTAGGAATCACATTATACCAGAGTTTAAACACACGAAGATTGAAATTAGGTGAGGTGAAAAATGTGGCTAACAAATTATTTCAAGACATTGGTGTTGATTTTAAAAGGAATGCCACAATATTCTAAGAAATATAATTTATAAACTGGTATCAAGGGGAGTCTCCTCATTATCTATCTTGTCTAGAGCATAATGAATATTTTATAAACTTGCTTTATGGGTGTCAAAATTTGCCTCTAGCAATGAAGATGTACTTACGTCGCAATTTTCCTTCATTTACTTGGGTGGGTTGTGAAACATCCTTTGCCCAATAAGAGAAGGGGAAGTAGTTTAGATATTGATGACAATTGGTTAAGAAAAAAATATCACTACAAGTAGAGTATAAACTATTTTTGTTCTACCAAAAGTTTGCATAAAGAGGAAGGTACAACACTACATGATTCTGGAGGCTTTGAAACATTTTTTGTAGAATGATTCCTAGAGCTAGAAGGCCTAGGGGAAGACTTGTTGCTACTTGAATTTTTTGCTTTATGGTTGATTTGAACAGACCAAAAGAATAATTATCCTCTTCCTTTGCAAAAGGTGGTAACATAGAAGAGGGTTCTACAATGACCTTTTGGTGTGGGGAAGGTAAAAAATAATCTTGAATATTATGTTCTAAGGAGTGACATTAACAACAAATTTTGGGAAGGTTGATAAAGGATGCATGGGTATATTTGGTTCGACTTTGACTTGAATATCCACTTAGTCTTTGAGGTCCTTGGATTTGTCTACCTCAATACAAAACCATTGTTGAGGATGAGATGAGTAGAATCATTCTAGTTCAAGACACACAATCTTATCTAAACGGGAGACTAATGACTTATTTTTTTTTAGCATGACATTTGGTTAGATCACAAAACTTAAGCTAAACAGAACCTTGAAAGATTTGTCGTTGAATATGACAGAGTCTCATGCTTAAGGGTTGAAAACAAGTAGCAAGGAATAAACAATCCAGGATACATGGTTGATTATTGCCTCAACAAAGTGAAAAGAAAAAGTAAAACTTTGGCAAGGTTTTGTATGACATCAAAGAAAATATCACGGGGGTTAAGGTCTTGCCAACCTAGTCTTTAATCATGCTTTTAGGGGGAATATTATCCACAAAGCAACAAATTGCAACAAAGATTCTAGTGAACAACATATTTTTCAAATTTTGGAATGAGAAGAATAATGTTCGATAATGTCTCAAAACACATAACTTGTGGAACTGGAACAATTTGGGTACAAATTTTCAAGATCATTTAGGCGAGAGTGCCATTGCTTGTCATCATCAAACCTTCAACTCTAGCAATAACATTTGTGAAAGAATTATTTTACCTTTATAAATAGTTTTCTTATTGATTTTGTCTTTTAAACATAATCATAAATATTATTTGTGACTCTCAAAATATGTTCAATCTTTAGAAAAACAAATACTTATGAAATATCGATAGAATTTGAATGTTTACTTTTCTTGATGATTGCCTATTTTCAATTCATCTTAATTTTATCAATTCTCTAAAATTAATATATCACAATTCTTTGAAAGATAGATAGAGTTACTTTAATTTATACATTTTTCCCTTTACGTTAACAGCTCACTTAACTAACCTAGTTTTTTTTACTTAATTTATTTAATTAACCTTAGGTGATTTTGAAGACAAACTTTTGTTTTCTTTACAACATCGTACAGAACAGCTAAATTCCCACCGTGGGTTTTAGGCGGGTTTAGAATGCTGTGATCCTAGCTCCATTTCACAGCAATATCTCTTTTTGACTCAGCGTCCACAATCTCAAAATGACAGAGAAAAGAGTCTCAGCACTGGACATGCCAGATGTCCCAAAAGGACAGCTACCCGCTCATCTCGAATTGCAAAGAACCAGAGTTGTTTGCGCTACAGATGCTCCATCCTATGTACGTGCTTTCTATAACCCTCTCACATTTTACAACCTGTAAATTTACTTTCTGGGGTTCTTAGATGTCACACCAGAGATATGTCTTCTTCATCCAGTTCTTGAGCCTGGTCGTACACTTAGGGTAGGCCATATCCAGAATTGAATGTTGTATTTTTCTAATTCTATTATTCAATATTCGAAATATAGACAGAGGGCATCCAGTACTCTGGAGCATATGCATCTTTTGGGGTTGATAACAGTTTACGCCTTGGCGATTTTTGCAAGAACTTAAAAGTTGAAGTTAAGACTTTAAATGAGGAGGAGATTGAGTTTGACATTGTTGGCATTGACGCTTCCTTGGCAAATGCCTTTCGGCGTATTCTTATTGCAGAGGTTTGTATTTGCCAAGAATAAACCTTATATAGGTTGGAATTTTATTATAAACTCAACTTATTACATTGAATCTTATTTCAGTTTGGTGCTATTTTGGTATATGTGCTACGTTCTTACTTTGGACTATTCCTTGGTTTTGATTGTATTGTATAGCTGGTTATATGGTGATGTGTCTTGGTATCTAGGTTATGGATGGTTGATTTGGCAGTCCTGTTTTTTGAGTTTTGTTACAGCTGTTGTTAAATCTTTGTAATCAGCTGCTTGAATGAGCTATACCTGTAAACCATTTCCAATATATTAAAGAAAGAAGTGGGGTTGTTATTGCTAAAATACAGGGCCCAGTTGCCCCCATTATCAGTCCAATCAGTCAATAGTTTTTAAACTTCATAGTCAGATTATAACTCCTGTCATGAATGAATGTGACTAAAAGTGAAAGGTCCTTATATATATGGCTTTCGTAAGCTTGATTTAATCCTGGTCCTACCTCTATTTTTACTTTGTTGTATTGTTTTATAGGTGCCAACTATGGCTATAGAAACGGTTCTTATTGCCAATAACACATCTGTTATTCAAGATGAAGTCTTGGCTCACAGGCTAGGCCTCATACCTATTAAAGCAGATCCAAGGCGATTTGAATACAGAGCAGGTAAGCTGGCCAAAAGATTACTTGTAAAGCATCAGACGTGATTTTATCTCATGGGTTAGAAGCAACAGTTTGGTTACTTATTGGTGTTATATTATGGATGGAAGTTTCTTAGTTAAAGGCTTTTTGTTCATGTCATTGTCTCTACAGAAGGTGATCCTGCCAATGAGAAGAATACAATTGTTTTCAAGCTAGATGTTACCTGTAAAAAGCAAGCTGGTAATGTTGTCAATTCAACAGGTAAAGGTCTTGGTTTGGTCTGATAACGATATTTGTTATTCTTTTTGTTATTCTTTTCAAGTGATTTCATAAGGAATTAAAGGGCAATCTTTGATTAAAGTGGTTATTAAAACCAGTTTATAAAAATTCTTGTTACATGAGGTTCGCACTGGTTTTTGTGCTTTCCATTTCAATGCAGTAAAGTCAGAACAGCTGAATTGGCTACCCAAAGGAAGTGAATTTGAAAAGCCTTCTACAGACTCATCTTTGAAGGCAAAAACTTATACATCCTTCAACTGTAGTCAAGATTCCCTTCCAGAATTTTCCTACAATTCAATTGGTTCAAAATATCCAGATATAATAATTTCAAAGCTGCGGCCAGGTCAGGTAAGGTTTTTTGGCCTTTTTTTTTTGTATTTTAAAAATCTTAGAAATTTTTTAATCAAGCAATATGTTAAAGTAATGTTTGGAAATTGTTCTCTTGGGATCGTTGAGGGAAAAATTTAAAATTGCATTTGCTTGTGGATTTCGTCTAATTGTTTAGTTAGACATGCAAATGATTCAATTTTTATTTACCATTCCAATTTTAGTAGGCAGAGGACTTTCTTTGGCTTAGAAATCATTACCACGGGGAATCTATTTTTTTCAGATGTACCTAGGGCTTGCAACCGACCTTGTGTTCTCGAGAAACGCCACAATTGTGAGCATTAAGGTGAATGGGACTTACACCTTGCCTTGGTTTCAAACTCAATTAAGTACACACCTTAGACCCAAGAGTAATTAAAGCTATGGGTGTTTTTGTTGCAGCATTCCAACATATGTCTAGATCACGCAATGATGAGCAGTATGAGAAGGCTTCATTGTATTCTGTTCATGCAGATGTTTTGTCATATTTAGAAAGAAACATAATGCATTTTCAGGCAATGTGTGAGAATCTGAACATAACTGAATTTCTTTCCATTCAAGGTTTTCGAAGTTAGCGAATAGACATATGGGTTGAGAAATCAAGATCATAACCAAAAAGGCAGCAGTAAATAGTTCTAAACTTTTTGGTAGTGCTTGTGCAAACTGAAACACTTTATCTTGCATCTTCAAGTCTTCAATAATATCATCTTTTCCATGGCAAAGCCATTTAAGAGATTTTTGGGTTTTCTTATCTCACCTCTTTGTCACAATTTCACCCATTCTATCCATAATAAGTTGTAGGATAACTCAGACCTGAATAAGTACATGAGTATTATGGTGGGCACACATTTGCCAAAATTTTGCCATTGTTTTGGCAAGATGTTTATGGATCACTAGGATAGTGTTGTGACGTTTTCACACATTGCCCCATTGCAAATGGGGACCCCTGTTTTTTTTTGCTTCTTAGGGTTTGTTTTTAGTTTTTTTAGGGTTTTGTTAGTCAGCCTTTGCATTTTGAGTGTCGCCAAGGGGATCACATGGATAGCAAGTCTGGCTTGAGTGAAGTCCTGATCCTGAAATTTGGCTAAGTCTGGAATGTCCTGATCCTGAAATTTGACTAAGTCTGGAAACTGAAAAACCTCCAAAAATTAGATTTTGCAATATAACTCTTGGAGGTCTGAAACCACTCTCAAACATCCTGAAAGTATATATGGAATATAACTTAAAGTATAAGCTCACTTATACTTAAATGTTATATTCCATAAAAATTATCCTTATAGAGAGTTCAAAAAGTCAAAAAGCGCTCCTGTCCTTCATTGAGGATCCAGAGCGAAAAGCGCTCCTGTCCCTCTCCAAGGGACCAAGGCGAAGCGCTCCTGTCCCTCACTAACGGTCTAGGGCGAAAAAGCTTATTTAAGTCATTCTTGGCCTTGTTTGGTCAAATTGAAACATCAAAGGCATGGTGGATGGCAAAATGAACGTGATAGAACATCCAGACTTGATTAAAAACAAAGAAATGATGAAATTTTTGCCTAGAGGGTCAAAAGTGCTCTTGTCCCTCACTGAAGGACCAGAGCGATTTTCTTTATATGCACAATTTTAGACCTTTCTTGGACATTAACTTTTATTCATAGCATGAAGTAAGATGAAATCTTCCCTAGCAAAGGAATTTCGAGGTGAAAAGTGAGACAATTTGGCTTAGAAGGCAAAAAGTGCTCCTATCCCTTACTGAAGGACCAGAGCTTGAATTTCAAATTTGCACCATTTTTGCAAGATTAAAGTGATTTTACGATTTGAAGAGGTCAAGGGAAGCATGTTTTGTCAATTGAATATAATTTAAGTGGTCTACAAAGGAGTAAATCAACCCAAGTGACAAAAAGTGCTCCTGTCCTTCACTGAAGGACCATGGCACTTTTTCAAGTTTCTCCTCTTTGTTTGATATTTTATGGCAAAACTGGACCTGGATGGGAAGGACGAATGATGTTTTATGCCTTAGATGCGATTGAAGGTTTAAAAGACAAAGAAATACACCAAGATACGAAAAGTGCTCCTGTCCCTCTCCAAGGGACCAGAGCGATTTTCCAAGAAAGTGTAAATCTCTTGCAAAGACAAGGCAAGTTTGTGATTGAAATGAATGGAAGAGGACATGATTAGCCCATTGAAGATAATTTGGGAAGCTAGCAAAGGACGGATAAGCTTGAAGTTGAAAAAGTGCTCCTGTCCCTCACTGAAGGACCAGAGCACTTAACATGTTATCTAGCCTTTCTCTCCAATTTTGGACAAATCTAGGCCAAGGCGCAAGTTTGAAATGATGTTTAAAATGCTTCGAGGTGGAATTGAGATGCAAGAGTTGCAAATTTTGATGACAATTGGCAAAAGTGCTCCTGACCCTCTCCAAGGGACCAGGGCGAAATCTCCAAATATGCCCATTTACCTTGCATTTTGAAATGATATTTTTATTACCAAGACTCAAGAAGTAGTCAAATGTGATATTCTACGCCTAGAGAGTAATTTGAAGATTAATGTGATCCAGAATTTGCACAAGGGCTAAAAAGTGCTCCTGTCCCTCACTGAAGGACCAGGGCGATTTTTATGAAATCAACAATTTCCCTCCAAAATTATGCTAAGGCAAGGTTGTGCGAGATAGGAAGGATCTTCTAAAGCATGGTGAACAAAGACTTGACTTCAAAATTTGAGAATCCTAGCCTAAAATACTAAAAGTGCTCCTGTCCCTCTCCAAGGGATCAAGGCGAAAATCTTTGGAAAATCAATTTTACCTTGCAAAAACAAGTTAAGCATGCATAGAGTGGACAAAAGAGATCATTGCTTACTCCACAACGAGAATCGACAAATGAAAGGTGAAGGATTAAGGACAAAAGTGAAAAAGTGCTCCTGTCCCTCACTGAGGGACCAGGGCGAAAATGTCCTAAGGCACGTTCCTTCTAAAGATCAAGTGAATTAAACGCAAGACTCCAATCAAAAATGCCATTTTAAATGCCTAGATGAAGTTTTGAACGTGAAAATGAGGAATGCAAGGCCTAGATTGAGAAAAGTGCTCCTGTCCCTCTCCAAGGGACCAGAGCGAAGTTAATGGCATTCATTATTTTTTACCATATTTGGGCGTTAATATCCTCCAAATCGCATTAGATGCCAAATTGCTAACTTTGGAATATTTGAAAAAATTAATTAAATTGGCATTTAATAAATTAATTTTGGGCCTCAAAAAATCGAATTTCTATTATAAAGGCATTTAAAATTAATTTTTCTGAAATTAAAAATTAAAAGTTGAGCGCACAAGGCATTATTTTGCCTTTATTTGACAAGTCGGCTACTCCTTTTGAGGTTTTATTTATTATTTTACCTTTTATTTGCTAAGTCGGCCTCATGGGTAAGTAGAAGGTGAGCGCTCTATATATTGGAGGTGTTTTTTCACAATTTAAATCATTCAATCATCCTTTCAAGTGCGAGTTTGGAGAGCTAATTGAAGGTGCGAAATCCAGTTGGAGTGGAGCGAATTTCTACCAAGTGTGGAGACTAAGGTGGGCGAAATTCATATTGAAGGCCATTGGAGAGGCGAATTTCTTGCTAGTTTGGAGGATAATTTCCAGATTTTTTGAAGACATTTGAAGGCGAATTTCCAGATCTTGAGGAAGCTAGTGGAAGGTGGAATTCTTTTCCAAGCTAGAGGAGGCACAATTTGTTCAAGAGAAGGCTTTGATCTACATTTTGCCTAGCGAATTTCAT
Organism: Cryptomeria japonica; assembly: GCF_030272615.1. NCBI lineage: Eukaryota > Viridiplantae > Streptophyta > Pinopsida > Cupressales > Cupressaceae > Cryptomeria > Cryptomeria japonica. The sequence continues at coordinate 1,007,537,159 of NC_081407.1, read as the reverse complement.
CTATTTTTGCATCATTTCTTAGAGTTTAATACTCAAGGGGAGGTATGGCGAAATCATCTTGACACCATTATTGAAGATTTGAATTTTGAACTTTTATTTTGAAAATTCTAAGTTTGGCATAGTTAATTAGGAAATGATAACTCAAGATTTATCATGAAGTTTCCTAATTAAAATCTTAAATCTTCCTTTTGAATCCTAATTTCTACACTTCAAGATATATTATTAATTGTGAAATGTTGTGTAGGTATCAAGATGGCGACTCCCAAGCTCGAAAGATCTACAAGTCGGAAGGCTCTCCTCAGGGAAAATCAAGCCAGATCAAGGACGGTCTCCTCCAAGCAGATCAAGCAAGGACAAGGGTGACCTTCTTCAGTCTAGCATTGACAAGGACGGCCTTCTTCAGTCAAGCGTCATCAAGGGTGACTTCTCCAATCCAGCATTCCAAGGCGAGGTACATCAACATCCTGCACATCAAAGACAAAAGGAGTCAGAGCAAAGGGTTCGTTGAAGAAGCAGATAGTTTTAGAAGAATTAATTAAAGCTAGCTTCTCAACAACATCAAGTTGAATATCTACCAAGATACAAGTGTCAGACGAGGTGGCATCCTAGTCATCTCTTCTCCAGTCAGTGTGGTCCACCTCAGCATGTCCAGATTCAATGTACCTAACTCATGGGAGATGGCACAAACTCCGATGTACCTACCCCGGCTATCCATTGGTCGATTTTTCCAGAGAGGACATGTGTCCAATTAATACAATTATTTCATTGGTTGAGCATTAAATGTTATGTAATGGTTGTAACAAACCCTAATTAGGGTTTTCATTATTGAATCTTGGCCATTGATCTCGAATTGATCTAAGCCATCGAATTGTATTGAGGGCACTATATAAGCCCCGACTCTTCATTTGTAAAGGATAATAGATAGAAAGCAATAGAATAGAGTTAGTGAATAGAGAGTAATTAGAAGGTGATTAGCAGTTGATAGAATAGCAATTAGAGTAGAGTAGAGAGAGAAGGCAAAGATTGTTGCCAAGATGTTGTTGTAAAAGACTTGTAACTTCATTGAAGAAATGTGCTTGATTGATGGTGGAATTCGTATATCCATACTACTAGTAGTTTGTTGATTGCAGACTTGCCTTGCGTAGTCAACTGGAATCGTTTAGCTTAAGCCTAACTTCAATTATCGCTTCTTCATTGATAAGCATCAACCTGATGGTGTCTATGCCTGCAGTGATGATTTGAACGTCATAAAGCTTTCCTTCGAAGATCACACTAACCTTGTGGAGATGTTCCTGTGATGTCAAAACAAGACTTAGTTAGAATTTCATTAAAGATCATTCATTGCTCTTACATTCTTAGTGTTAGGATTAGATCCTTTCCTCGCCCTCGTCTTTTTTCCTTTTTTTTTCAAGTCAAAGGTAGTAAAATCCTGTGTTCTAGCAAATATTCAAAGCAAATCAGACGTTCAATCATCAAATGTAAGTCCCCTTGTGATTCCAGCAAATCACATCATACCACAGAGAGCTTATCCACACGTAGAGATCCTACAACGAAGAACCTTGAAGTTTCTCCGATTGATCCTTTTCGCGATATCTTCAGCATTCGGAAACTTTACTCAAGAGAGGATAAGGTACCCTTTAGGTATTTTATTCTGTGTTTGATAGTGTACAAAAAACACGTCAACAGATAGTAATCTCAATCCGACGAGAAAGGCTGGCTAACAGAATCTTCAATATTCTTCTTGTCAATTCTATACTAAACCTTCTAACAACTGATTTCTTGCTTTTGAATGCTTATAAGTTCAGTTGTGAATGCTCAACAATGCAATAGAACACGGATAAATAAGACAACACATCTACAAAGTGTAAACAAACCCAAAAAAAGAAATGAAAATGCAGAGTATACATGGAGAAATCCTCAAAAGGGAAGAAACCTCCAAGATGGCAAGCTCATGTCCCTCGTGCTATCATATCCAATCAATTACAAGTGTTTTCAATGTCCAATGTGTAATGTCCCCTTTTTTGATCTATTCCAACATTTTTGGAAACTCCAACCTTATTGGAGAGAGCTGGTTTTTTCAAAAGAAAATTCTAACAGTGACAACTGTTGTTTGGTTGTGCTCGTTTAACCATAGGCAATGACTTGCCTTCCCAACCATAGACGATATACGCTATCGTCACCCCCAAGCACTTTGCTTATGTTTTTCCAATTGATTAATTGCCAAGTAAATGGGGTAACACTTCATATGTGTCTGCCTTTGATGAGGAGACATGTCTCTTATACGAGGGTCGGCTCACATTGTTTAAACAAATATCAATCACATGTATATTTAATATATATCATGGTCGGCGCTATGAGTATGTTTAATATATACTCATTTTATTTTCTTCAAGTCGGCCTGAGAAGGATACCGATCGAAGCTAAAATAACATCAACACTCCCTCTTAGCTAGGGAGGAATCCTTCTCGATATCTTAGTCACGTAGTGGCATCCACCATGGCTACTCCCAGAGGGTGGGTCCATCATGGCTACTCCCATGAATGGAAATGTAAATGAACAAAGGTGCCCATCATGGAGTCACTCAACGTGATGTCGTCATCTCATCATGACGTTCACCATGGCTACTTCCAGAGGGTGAATAAACACAAGTGCTAAGTCATGGAGTCTCTCAATATGACATCCACCATGGCTACTCCCAGAGGATGGAACAAGGGCTTTCACCTCAAACTTCTCTCACAAAGAAGAATGCATTAACAAGGGCTTGCACCTCAAACTTCTCCCTCATAGAGAAGAATGCATTAACAAGGGCTTGCACCTCAAACTTCTCCCTCACAGAGAAGAATGCATTAACACAAACCTTCATAATGATGGGACTCCCTTTGAAGCTCCAACCTCCTGACCTCCTTGTCCAAGGTTGCCTCTAATAGTTTGTCAAACTCCCTTTGAATGTTAATTCCTCCTCTATGAAGAAACTGATCACAATGACAAACTGAATAGGTTCTTCCTCTTTGAGAGATGTCTTCAGTTATGTGCCACCAACTCAGTCTCATGGCTGCAAGCATCAAGTGCTTTCTTCCTTCAGACTATGTTACTCATGTCACGGTATTGGAAAGATTCTTGGGTAGAGTTGCATCCTTGCAAGAGTATCTTCTTCTACAGAATCATCTTCTCACATGATGACTGGATCATCTCAGTTGTCGCCAACTCTGCATAGATCATAAATGCCCAATTTCACTCTCTCCAAAATCTTGGCGGTCTCAATGGCTATTCATTTCTTCACCAACATACACTGGAACCACCTTCACATGCTATTAGAATCTCACTGGGATACACGCAGGAGATTGATTTATTAAGAAAAGCAGATTATATACATAGAACATCTCCTTGAAGCGGGTGACTTAAGCTTTCTTCACAGTAGGCTCAACAACAAAATGGTGGCACGTGTATTCATTTCCAACTTCATATGGGGGAGATATCACGAACTGCTGAGGACCTTTCTCCCAAATTGGTATTCCACGATATTAGGTATTAATTTTCAGCGTTTGGAATTCGCCAAAATTAATAGATAACCTCTCTACCCGAGCGCTCATACTCAAGCACGAAAATCAGATCTCATTATACACCACGGTGAGTCGCAAAAGAAGCAATCTCACTTAGATAATACTCCACTCACAATGTCCTTCGAACAGAAGATACCACTTGTGTTGGATACCTCTTTGATGGCTCCGGTCAACTCCTTGATCTACAAAATATAATATAGGTCAATGTCCTTTAACAGTACCTATTAATACTAATCATCCCACGATTTCCCATTGGTAGCCTATAATCATAGACACGACTCACAAAATTAACCAATATCAGCCTCCTTTAGGAAATAAGTTTCCCATTCACCGGCCGCCAAGGTCAAAAACCTTCTACAATCGGAATATCTATGCTTGCTCATAGTAGAATGCCGCAATATGTATATATCGCATATATCGCAGTATGTATATATCGCATATATCGCAGTATGTATATATCGCATTATGTATTTATATTGCAGTATGTATATATCGTAGTATGTATTTATATATTGCAGGATATATCTCTTGCAGATCGGATCTCTTAATAACAAATAGATTTGTTATTCAAATCGTAACTCTTCATGATGATTGGTTTACCTGATAATATTAACTAGTCTGATATAATCGTTGTCTATTTACTTGCACCTTCCCGAACATTGTGTCTTCCGTGCTTAGATAACGTTAATTTTACTGTTGCTGGCTGTTGATGAATTGCTCATAACTTTGTCTTTGAATGATTAGACACAGGTTCGACAATCATTCCCTAGCATACAATATCTACGAAGGGAGTATATTATTGTCCCATTTCATATAATGATCGATCCTGTAGAATCACCTCCCGTGAATGTTCAACATATAATCGGTATTTTTATATGTGCCTACCTTCTAATCGATGCATGAGTTATTCCTGATTTTCTTGAGAGATGAACATCTCCAATCTTATCGGTCATTGTAATCGTACCCCTCTCTTCCGTGATCATTAGCAATCGTACAATTCTCTCCACGTCATCTCTTGTCACAAACCAATTTTGCTCAATTCTCCGAGGAGCTTCCAGAGCTACCTTGATCTCATCTACCACCAACTTGGAGTTGAAATGCTGCTCTGTGTAAAGCGGCTAGGCAATGAGGGGAACTCCCATCGCGGTGGATTTCAAAACCGCATTCCAACCGCAATGAGAAATAAAGCCGTCGGTGGTAGGGTGTGCCAGAATACCCGACTGCGGAGCCCACCTGAGGACGAAGAACCCCTGATCGTTGCCCACCATGCGACGGAGCAACCCTGCTGGGAGAAAGTCTAACATGGAGGAGAATGAATTCTGAGTGGTGTCAAAGGGCGTGCATAGAACCCACACGAACTTCACCTCGCTCGCCTCCAAGCCAAGCGCAAGCTTCTCCACCCGTGTCGTCGAGATGGAATTCTCGTTGCCGAAGGTAATATAAAGCACAGATTCCTCAGCCTGCACGTCAAGCCACTGCATACACGATCCACAGGAAACGATACAACTCTGATACCATGTTTGGTTGTGCTCGTTTAACCACAGGTAATGACTTGCCTTCCCAACCATAGATGATATATGCCATTGTCACCCCAAGCACTTTGCTTATGTTTTTCCAATCGATTAATTGCCAAGTAAATGTGATAACACTTCATATATGTCCGCCTTGGATGAGGAGACACATCTCTTATATGAGGGTTGGCTCACATTGTTTAAACAAATATTAATCATATTTTATTTTAATATATATCATGGTCGACTCTATGAGTATGTTTAATATATACTCATTTTATTTTCTTCAAGTCGGCTTGAGAAGGATATCGACCGAAGCTACAATAACATCAACAATAACAAGTTCTTGGAGCCAAGATGTGCACAACAATACATTCGATGTACAAATCCGATTTAAAAAAAGTAGTTTGTCTATTTTTCTACAATTTTTTACGATTTTTTAAAATCCAAATTTTTACCGACTTTTTGGTCTAGTGAGTTTTTCCCCAAACGATTTTTTTTTCTATGATATAAAGCATTGCAATTGTGAATATGATTTGATAAGCTTTCTAAAATATTGAATTAACCCTACAAAACTCCTTGCCTCAATCATAATGAAATTCTTGGATCACTTCAAAATTTACTATTTATTTGTTACTTCATAGACTTAGATAACTATTTGGTGTATTTGGTGACTGCCCTCTTAAAAAATTAACTGAATATTTGCCTATGTAATCAGCAATATGAATATAAACAACAAAAAATTATTTTCTACAATTCATGCGTTAAACTCTATTTTATTTGCTCTTAATATCTCTATGCTATGGAAATGTCCTTAAGTTTTGATTTTTTGTTTGTCTTTTTCTTCAATATTTTATAGTTTTTTTAAATCCGATTCTTTCCTGATTTTTTGCTGATTTTTTCAAAAAATCTTATACTTTTGGTTTGCCAATTTTTTCCCCAAACGATTTTTGCTACTATGAATTTGAAATAACATTGGGTGATAGACCTCTCATACTTGACTCATATCATCTAAAATATGGACATGTATGGACATGCAAGGGAATGCAACACTTGAGGCATTTGACAGTTCTACGGAGATAATCAATTCATGCCCTATGTTTTGCATTTCTGATCCTTCACATCCATTTGTAGAAGAGCATGGTGTTTCAAAGGAAGCTAATGGGGCAACAAGTTGTTTGGTGGTGAAGAGTTTGCAAGCTATGTTATTCTTAGGTGAGCCTCATTCAATCATTCCACTATTCTTGAATCAACAAAGGAGGGTGTCTAGAAGATTGCCCCTACGATCATCATTAGAGAGAATATATTTCAGCAGGTGATACATTCGGAATTGATCTATGTTGAAGACAATATATGTTTCAAGACTTGGGTAGATATTCTAGAGCATTTGGAAATAGTTACAGGGGATATCAGCTACATGAACTGCAAAGGATGTCAACAACATGGAAAATTGACTTCATTTACTTGGGTCAAGTCATAAGTATTTAAGGCATACACAAGAAGCACTGGAGGGATTTGTCGAGGTAATCATCTCATGTCATGTACTTAACATTCCCTATTTTTGTGATGTTCCTGTTGGCAAGAAACATTGCACAGGTCATCTGGTGTTGTCATTGATGGCAACCCAAGTCAGTTATTCCATTTGCAGTGTGTGATCTGATCCTACTGGAAGTCAGAATGAAGATTTGGTTAAGTCCGGTGAGATAGAGCAGAGCATCCGACAAAGTGTAGTATTTTGGTTGGCATTTCATTTCTGTTGAATATTTTGTGTTGCGGAGCTAAAGGAAGACAGGTAGATGTCTGGAGTACCTTATTCCAAAATCTTAGCCTTCGGTGATGATTGTTGTGTAAGTTAGAAGATTCGGTGTACAGGTTTTTGGGTTGAATAGTGTGGTATGGCCGACTTGGATAGTTGATTGTTGTGCGGAATTGATGGAGTAATTTTGGTGATCGTTTTTGTGATCGAGGATGTGTAGCCGACATTTGGGAAGCATGTGGACAAATATTTTTGGTCCGCATATGCGTTGGAGTTCAGATTGAGCTGACTTTGTATGCACGTTTCATTATTTGTTCAGTGTTCTTGAATCCGACATGTAGAACTAATTTCATGTTGCGGATATACAAGACCGATGGATATGATCATTTTGGATATCGGTGGGTGTGTGAAAAGCGTTAGTGATCAATTGTGCGCAGTTTCACATGCGCAAGAGAAGGATTTGTGCTCTGGAATATTGCAGAATAGTGGAATAGAGGAGTGTGAGATTAAGTGTTTTGTGCTTAACCGGAATTGTACTTTGGCATTTGTAGATGCTGTTTTTTAGTTCAGACATTCCAATTATCTCTTGTAAAAGATATTGTAAGATAGTGAGTCTCCTCAGGGTTGTAGCCCTTCTCATTTTGAGTAGTGAGCTCTAGGTAGTGTGCCTGAATGCATGTGCATTCCCTACAGAGTATATTTATATTGTGGGTTCATCCTCATCATGTTTTTTCCTTTAACCGGGTTTCCACGTATAAAAATCTTTGTCTTGGTGTTGTGGATATTTACTTTATGTGTTTGCATCTCTTTTTTGTTGATTTGCTTTAAGTGCATGAAGGATCGGTTTAATAAGGTTAAAAATTGTAGAACACTGATTCACCCCCCCCTCTCAGTGTTCCTTGATTCCAATAGTCCCAACCTAAATGCTGCGGTGGTGCAGATTCCTGCTGGGCGTGTACCCATGGTGGGGACCCACCCACGATTGGGCAGCCACGTGTCCACGAGGGGGCTGGCCTGTGTTGCCACTCAGGTGGGACGGAAAACCCCACTCGTGACGCCACTGGGTGCCATTCACCATCAATCTAGGCTTTTGGAGTTGTGGTGGCCTTGCTTGGTATCAGAGTCGAGGTCTCAAGGTCGAGCCTTGTGAAGCGTGGTGGGTTGTGATGCCCTAGCTTAAATGCTACGGTGGTGTGGATTCTCGGTAGGTGTGTACCTAGGTTTGGGACCCATCCATGATTGGGCAGCCACGTGTAGACGAGGGGGTTGGCCTACGCTGACACTTTGGTGGGACAAAAAACCCCACTCTTAACGCCACTGGGTGCCATTCACCATCAGTCTAGGCTTTTGGCATAGTGGTGGCCTTGCTTGCTGTAATGTCCCTTCCTTAAGCATCTTAGACTTGAGCGGAGGTTGGCCTACTATTAGGGTCCCGTAGGTCAGCGGTGTAGTTTGGGGACCCAACCGGGGGTTGTGGAACTTAGTAGGGAGCTTTCGGGCCTTTCGGATTGGAGTTCCGGGGTTGAATCCATGGATAAAATTGAAATATTAAAGTTGGCCTTATGTGAATAGTAACATAGAAACATAAGATGAATAGTAAAAAGTGCCCCCATCCTAGTGACTTAAGTTGTTTTTAAAAGGGGGCCAAGTTCACAATGAGGAATTAGACCCTCAATGATATTTTATGATTTTTAAGGCCAAATAGTAACCCCAAAATAGATAAAAAGGCATTTTGTCTATCAATTGGATTCATTTTTATGCTTCCAATTTTCAGATCAGCAGCAAGCTTGAGGGTTTTAGCAGCTTGGAGCTTCCAAGAATGCAAACTTCTAGAAGAATTTGGAGATTTGGACGAAAATCCATCTCTCTTGGTGACAGGTTACATTAGTATTTAGCTTCAGTGTGCATTTGGCAGCCTTCATTGGGGGTTTTAGTGCAGATTTATCAGTTTGAGGCCAGGTTTCCATCGATTAATTGTAGGGCAGACCTTCTAGAGGTCATCACCACTCATTTATGTTGTGACCTTTTCACACATCACCCCATTGAAAATGGGGACCCTCCCTTTTTCCCGTTTTCTAGGGTTTTTGTTAGAGCCTTGTGACCTTCCTGCATCAGTATTGCCGAGCTTTGCCAATTTTGAATGGTTTGAGTTTTGAAGTTGTGAGTCAGTTTGTGCAAACCAAGTTAGAACAGAGTCTAGACACCGTCAAAGTGCCTAGAAAGGCCAAAGGACGAAGATTGCAATTGATTTGGACAACTTTCTATTTTTGGAAAGTTTTTTTTTTTGCTTTTTCCTATTTTTTTAGGAAGTTTCGTTTATGACACTTTAAGCACGATCCCCAAAATGGCTATTTTTAGAAAGTTTTTCCTATTTTTTAGGGATACTTGCTTTTTCTATTTTCGGAAAGGGGATCTAGGGTTTGCACTATTGGCATTGAGATGCATCAAGAATTTCCTCCAAAATCCAAGTTTTGACCCCAAAAGCCAGGTTCCTAAATTTTAGGGATCTTGATGAATTCAGTGGATTAATGAAGTATGGTTTTCAAATTTCAAGATGATCTGACAGGAATTGCAAAAGTTATCAAGATTTTAAGGTTTGTGTTATCACAAAAGCCTGCACCCTTGCTAAGCTATCAACTCAGCAACCTTGTGAAACATGGAAACAACCCCAAAGTGTGGGACCTTGCACAAGGGGGTTGAGTCTCCGGAGAAGGCCGACTTCCTTCTCAATCCGATGCAGGTGTTGAACCAACTCAACACTTCAAAACTTACTCCTAAGCCTATCCTAACAACTTACAAAGGAAAAGGGAAGAGAGAAATGCGTAGAATGAAAGGAGGTGATGCACCAAGATAAGAGATTGTTCCTCTCCCCACCCAAAATGGCACAAGGAATCAACTGAAATGTCCAAGAGATGCACAAACTTCAATTGTATGAGTGACCCAAACGCATGTGTGGAGGTTAGAATTTTCTAAGTGTCAAGAGGGGAGAAGGATTCCCACAAGTCACACTCAGAAAATAAGTTAACATAGCATACATGTGAAAGAAAACCACAAACATACACTTATAATGGAGGTAAGAACACATACACAACATGCATAAGTTGAAATAAGACAAGAATGGTAGTTTCAATTCATCCAAAGGCCAAAGGCCAAACTTACAGTTGCAAAAATGCAAAAATAATTACAAGTCTTCAAGAGAAGAGAAAGAGCATGAGAAAGCTCATAGTAGCAGGGAGAGAACCCTTTACAATGAGGCTTAAAAACCTTTATATAGAAAAAGGTTACAATGGTGATCACGACCCCTGCATGTCAGTCTGGAAGTGCAAGGAAGTGCATGCACTTGGCTTGTACATGCAAGCAACCTAGCCATACCCACAAAAGGCAAACCCTGAGAAGGTGGACTGACTAACCTTCCAAAGTCAGACATGACATAAGTCACCAAGCATGGCCCCGTACCTCCCTTGATGGAAATCCTGCCAAAAACACTTAATGCATCCCTGTGGCTCCACAAAAGAAAGTGCACAAGTCACCAAAACTGTCGGAGCATTTAAAGCCTTGAGTGTCGATCACGCCATCCAGAAGTGTCGCCAGTCGGAAGGAAGCCCGAAGACTTTGGAAGCTTGGACTCCCGAAGTGAGGAAGACAAGGGAAGGAGCAAGGAACTTCAAAAAAAGGCTAAGGAAAGAACTTTGGAACCTTGGGGTTTTGGAGTTCCGGGATAGAGAGAGGAAAAGGAGAAAAGGAACTTCGGAACCTTGGGGTTTCGGAGGAACTAGGGAGAGAAGGCAAAAGGGGAAGGAACTTCAGAACCTCGGGGTTCTGGAGTTCCGGGGAGAAGAAGGGGAAGCGAGGAAGAGGACTTTGGAACCTTGGGGTTTCGGAGTTCCGAAGAAGAAAGGGAAAGGGCTAAAGAGAGAAGGGGAACTTTGGAACCTCGGGGGTCCGGAGTTCCGGGCAAAGGAGAAGCTTAAGAGAAGAGGTGAAGGAAAGGAAGTCTCGGAAAGAACTTCAGAACCTTGAGGTTCCGGAGTTCCGGAGAATTGGAGAAAAGATAAGGGAAGGAAGGAAACTTTGGAACCTCGGGCTTCTGGAGTTCCGGAGAAGGATAGAGAGTGGCTAAGGCAAAGAACTTCGGAACCTTGGGGTTCCGGAAAAGGAAGAAGGAAAGAGACAAGGGCAAAGAGAAAAGAATTCCGAGGAAGAAGAAAGGGCCAAGGAAGGAACTTCCTCCAGACAAGGCAACACTTCACACTTCATGATTCTTCTCTTTTTTGATCAACTGGGGCCGCGCTGGTCCATGAAACATATCTCTGATCGGTACTCATTGATGGACCAAGGGTGTCATAAAGTGACAAGAGTTTGATCCCATGGTGCCTAAATCTCATAAAGTCCGCCCTAAGGCATATCATTTGCTGCCTATGTTTGACTAAGTCCGCCCTTTGTGAGGTCTATGACTTCAAGCAACCCTGCCCTATGTTACAAAGTCAATGAAGTCAGCCCACTATGGTTCCACAATGTTGCAAACCCCACGCTATCATGAACAAGAAGGTGCAAGGAAGTGATGAAATCCACCTTTGTATGAGATGCATCAAGTTAAGGAAGTCCGCCTAAGGAGGAATTAGCAAGTGTTTGAAGAGCATGAAGTTCGCCCTCCATGGTTCCTGTCCATGTTGAAGTCTGCCTTGAAGATGGTGCGTGGAATTAGCCAAGTCCGCCCTATGGAGAAGTGTTTGATGAGTCATGAAGAGAGCAAAGATGACAAAGCCCGCCCTAGCTTGGGAAAGGTTCCTGAATCTAAGTGTGGATAAGTCCGCCCTGCCTTTGATTGAAGTGGAAATAAATCTCATGAAGTCTGCCCTACCTTTGGTTGAAGAGGAAAAAAAAGTCAAAGAAAGTCCGCCCTCAAGAGAGATACATGCGAAGCTTGAAAATGAAGAAATATTCTTAAGTGATGTCAGCATAATCTTCTCATGAAGTTCGAATTGAGACCAAAATAGAAGTTTCTTTGGAAAAGAATATTGCAGATGTAGTTAGAATTATGAACTGAAAATCGAATTAGAAACTTGCATTTGAAAGATGAGATGAAGAGTTCGAACTTGCCAAAGAAATGACAGTTCTGAGTTCAAATTTAGAAACTTCCTTTGAAAATTAAGGACATTGAAAGATTAAGGACTAAATGTCCATGTTCGATGTATCAATGGCAAATTAGAAACAAATTTTAAAGATCCTCTGTGTTTCTAATTACAAATTCGAACTCTCATACAAATACATCATTCACTCTTTCATTCTCACATATGAAGTTCGAAGTTTCTAGAGCAGATTGAGAGTGAATTTGAAAGGTTTTATGTGGATTGAGAGTGAATTTGAAAGGTTTTATGCAGGTTGAGGGTGAATTTTGAGAGAATTTTTGCAGGTTGGAAGTGTTTTGAAGGAGATTTCAAATATTTTTTTGAGTTATCAACCATTTTTCAACAAGTTTCAACTCAGATTTTTGAAGAGGTCTGACTGTTTGAAGGATAAACCCATTAATTTTCAGTGATTAACTTCTGACTTTCTCATTCTTCTTCATTCTTCGAAGGTGAAAGTTGATTTCATAGGCAGAGTATTGGGTTTTGAACCCAATCCTTCTTCAAAGTTTTAAAGTGAAAGAGCAAATATAGCAGATTTCCTTTCTTCTCTTTCTTACTTTCTGTGTTTCAAGGAGTTTGAATGAACTTAATTCTGATTTGGTAGTTAAAATCAGACTGTTAACTCCGTAAATTGAATGATTTTCAAGGGATTTTCTTAAGATTCTCAGAATAATCAAGTTTTTGTGGCTAAGTGTTGTAAAGAAAGTGAAAACCACAGATTACTTAGCCATCAAACTCACAAACTACGCTTAAAAGTATAGATTTTAACTTAAGTTGGTTTGATTGTTTTGCAGATTTTGGAACATTTCAGCCAGGATGAAGTTTCAGGTGGATAAAGATTCCCCTCCAGAATCTAAAATGAAGTCCAAGTGGAAGCTAGTCGGAGACACTAACTTGGGACATATCAACTTGAGGGAATTCAAGAAGCGAATGTATGGCCTGGACAACCTGATGCCTACAGCAACTGCCATAAAGATGATGAGAAATGGAATCGTACAAGTTGCTGGTTTCTTTCCAGCAATGTAGTGTACTGAGTTGGTGGTGGAATGCTCTAAACACTACAATCCTATAAACTGAGAGATCATAGCACCTAACGGGAGAGTCTTGGCAAACATTAGTGAGGTTGCTATTAGGGAAGCTTTCCGCATCCTTGAATAACATAACCCAGTTTACATGACCAAGGAGGAAGCAACACAGCTGTATCAAGATAATGTTGAGGAATATGAGACCAATACCAATTATTCGTGGTTGGATAAGCCGAGGAAGGGTTCTTTTAAGCTGCCCAAGGATTTTGTGAGAGCCTACTTCAAAGAGGATATTGGAGACATGATAGTTTTGTTGAACAGAGTCATGGGTAGTCCACAAGGCGTGCCATTTGAGCCCTGGATGTATTACTTCATGAATGAAATAATTACCAGAGTGAAGATGATTGGTTGGGCAAAGATTATTAGTAATAATTTTGATGACCAGCTGAAGAACTTGGAAGAGAACATAACATTTTATATGAGTTCTTATTTGGTATACTCTCTTGCTCGAACTTACAGATAGATGACTCACCTGTAGAGGAGAAGTGGGGAATAAGGAGAATCAGTTTGCTGTTTATGATTGCTATGCACAACTGCACTTCGAGGAAAAACTTCACTTTAAGAGAGTCAACGATGCATTCTTGATGCACATTACCAAGACGCTTCAAGGTGGTCTTCATCAAAGGCTCTTTTAGGAGTCTAAAGATTTGGTCAGCAGATTCGGGTATTGGTACATCCAATACCCTAGATTTACTTATGTAAGAATTCAAGGATTTTTTGGACCTCTTTACAAGTTACCCATGTATCCCACCAACAAAGTAGTGTTGCTTGAAGTTATCAGGCAACTTGAAAGTTTTATGATTGTTTAGAGAGGGAAAGAGAAGATAGGGGTATCTTTTCCCCTTCATATTGGAAATGGATTGGAAACATGTTCATCAACACAAGCTGCCACTAGTGTGGAAAAGGAGCTTTCTAGGTACCCATTCTTTCAGTATAAGGCCAAAAGGCATTTTGACCCTTTTCACCGGATGAAAAAGGTTGATGGGGACATGTTCGAGCATAGACTTGATCTTGAAGACTATTGGGCTAATGTAGATGATAGTTTTGAAATCAGAAGGAGATTGTGGTCTAGACTTCCCCTGAATTTGATTAGAGTATCAGAAGTATTTCGAGTAGCAGATCAACTTGAGGATGATCATGAGTTTGAGCAACCTCACTTTGATAAATTGAGAAATGAACCCCTTGCCTTGGTTGATTGGTCAGATTCTGAGCGGTCTGATTTGAGCGACCTCATGAGACCAGTAATTGAGTATTCGAAATGGTGGGCAATGGAGAAGACAAAGGGCCTTAGATCAAAAGGTGTCAATCTCACATATGATCTCATGGGAACCAGTGTATCAATGTCTTCAAACCATGGTGTTTCATCAAGTCTCAGGTCCAGGAAAAGGAAAGAACCCACTGAAAATTCTATGAGGGGTAAAGGAAAGAAAATAGTTGGAGATGCAAGTAGAAGGTATAAATCAGATGAAGGTCATTCGAGTTTAAGTGCTGCATTCACTGCTCTAGTCAGGACTACACCTAATGAACAAGAGATGAATACTGATATAGGGGATAATGAGGAAAGAGTTCCTTCTCCTTCAGTTGAAGAGATAATGGAAGAACCAACTCAAGAGCCAAAATCTGCCAAGACTGTAGAAGTTGAAGAACCCGAGCCTTAGAGAGATTTCCTTGATGGCATTGTCATTGTGCCCAAGGGAACTAAAGAATTTGATGAGAGTGGCATGGAGCAATCAACCATTCTAGATTGGTTGAGAGAAAGAATAAAGGCCAAGGTTCCTGAGAGAGTACACCAAGTAGATAACACAACTGCTCTCTTGGCTGAATTAGATAAGTCCAACAAAGTAAAACCGCCTAAGCTAGCCAAGATATTTTCTCTGATTCAGAGAAATAGTGTAGGGTTCAGGACAGTTCAGGTAGCAGTTCCAAAGGCAAGTAAAACTTAGGATGATATCACTCCTGAGGAGTATGAGATCACTACCATGAACTTGGGAAAGCCTACCCAAGCCCAAGAGGTCCAAGACTTTGATGATTCTTGCAACGCCCTCAAAGCAAGATTGAATAAGGAAAAGGAATAGAGAAAGAAGGTTGAAGCTGAGAATGAGCAATGGAAGAGATATGTGCAACATTTGACAAAACCCATTGATCAGGAGGAGGTACCTGTTGCTCTGCCCATACCTCTTCTGCAAGAATCATTAAAGGATTACGAGGACATGAAGATGACTTTCAGAGAAGCCAAAGGGTGGACTTCTGATGCTTGAAAGCGTGCCGACATACTCATTGAAAATCTGGTATTAGCGCACGACTCCACATCTTCCTTATTGAGCAAAATTCAAGACATAGCTGAAGCTTGGGGAGATATTGACGATATTCAGAGTAGAATAATTCCATAATTGAAAATAGTCAGAGGATTTTCTTAGCAGGATCTTATAGACAAAAAAGTCATCCAACCTGGTGACCTATATGATTTCAGCACTTGGTGCTTTGCTTTGATTACAAGGGTTGAATCTTTGAGAAAATATGAGGCTAAGTGTTTAGAGATTGAAAAGACCATTAGAGATATTCAAGACAAGGTCTTCTTTGTTGCAGTTGAGATATTGTAGTAGGATGAGCTGTGAGAAAAGTATCCGTGTGCAGAGAATTTGAGGGCCAAAGTTCAAGGAATTTTTTTCAAAGTTTTAGGGCTGATTCTCAGGGAAGATCTCACCAGGATTTCGAGTTTCATTCGTATTCATGAGAATTTCTTAGCACAAGCAGCAGACAGGGAATGCATACTCACCACTTGTATTGATGACGTGGACATGGTCGACTTCCAAATTAGCAACTTGCCAAGTGTCACCATAGAGGAGGTGTGATTTCTTGTGTCCAGGTACATTGAATCTACAAAAAGGGAAACTGGACACTCACCTCAGTGAGAATAGCAGCTGCGCCACTTGTCTCCTTTCTATTCATTTATGTTAATTTTAGGCAATCGGATGTTAATTTAAGCAATTAGATTATAATTAGATTGTGAATGAATAGTAACAGTAATAAAACACAAGACAAAAGACACAAATACTTTGGGAAAACCTCCCTCTTGGAGGTGAAAAACCCAGCCACTGATCTCAGATCTTTATTATGTAACACCAATATAATTTTACAATCAGATTCACTGTTTGACAGCAATCTAATCACAGTGATTAACCTAGGGCAAGCTGAAGTGATGAACTTATCTGAAATACAACTGTTGCTGTCCTAGAAATGAGGTTCGCTGATCTTGGAGTGATGTTGGCAGCCTTCAAGAATGATTCGCTGATCTTCAATGAAGACTGCTATCATTAAGAAGTATTCGCTGCCTTCAAGAAGGATGTTCGCTGACCTTAAGAATCACATCGCCAACCTTGAGGAATTGAACTGCTAGATTGAAGATCAATTTGCTACACTTGGAAGAACTCTTCGCTGAAGATAATTTGCTGACTTGTATGTCGCTGTGTTGCATAACCAGAATTCGCTATTTAAGAGATTTGTTTGAGTGATAATTGATTGATTTGAGATCTAAGATGAATCTTGTTATATACAAGATTCATCTTTTACATTTCCTTCAAGTCGGCTAGGATACAATTTCATTTTTTATTTTAGCGCCCAAGTTTGGGGCATGTTTTACAATGCATAATGATCATGTTACATGAGTTTGGGCCCAGCCCTAAGTTCCATTTATTGCTTACACGTTACATATGTTTGGGTCCAGCCCAAAGCAACAATTTAGTGTCACCACGTTACAAGTTACAATTAACTTTCTCCACGCTACATGATTGGGTCCAGCCCAAAATTTGATTTACATAATAGATAGTACAAGTGTATTTTAATTGTCATTGACAACATTGAAATACAATAGATAGGTATCCGAGCTAGCTACTATTTCAGCAATTTTAATTGTTAGAGTTTGGGGAAACCCTAATTAGGATTTTGAACTTTTAATCTGAGCCCTTGATTGCTGTTGGATCTCGGCCATTCATAATTTTTGGATTCCTATATAAGGTTGCCTCCTCTCATTTGGAGAGAGTGAGGTTTTTGAAATATTGTTGCATGAAGGTCATTTTTCAAATAATATATTACATGTGTGCTTTCTCTTAAGGCTTTGTAATCCCTATTGTTTGAGTGACTAAGCAAGGTTTTCAATTTCTTCAACACATTAGTTAGAATTTATTTTACGTTGTTAGATGAATGAAAGATCTGATAAGTGTTGGTTTATGGTGTATCTCTGCTTATACTTTTGGTGAATGGATGATTTTCATTCACTGTGCAAGGTTAGTCTGAGCTTTCCATTTTGTGTATGCTTAAACTTCCGATCATAAGCACATCCCTCAAAGATTGCATCCACTTTGTGTAAGTTGTCTTAAGTGAGGCGGAACAAAGTGTGGCTTATTGAGTTCACCGAATCAATACCTTCTTTGGAATTCATAGGATTAGAGTAGATTTCTTAACCCTTATCCCTTTTGTCTTTTTTTTGAAAGTCTTAAACCTCAAAAATCCCAAAAAGAAAGAAAGAGAGAGAGCTTTAATTGACAAATTCATCAAGTCCCAAAGTTGTTGACAATTCGTTCAAGCGTAAGTCCCTTTGTGTATTACCAACAAATCACAATGCCCATTGAGCTTATCCACACGTCAAGACCTGACAAAAGAAACCTTGGAATCACCATATGATCTTCTAGCAATCTTAGCATAAGCGGTAATTTTTCAAGAGAGGGTAAATTATCTTTGGGTACTGTTGTGACCATTTCACACATCGCCCCATTGCAAATGGGGACCCTTGCTTTTTTTTGCTTTTTAGGGTTTGTTTTTTGGTCTTTTAGGGTTTTGTTAGTTAGCCTTTGCATTTTGAGTGCTGTCGGGGAGATCAATAGGATAGCAGGTCCTGAAAAGTTGGCTAAGTCTGAAAGTCCTGATCCTGAAATTTGGCTAAGTCTGGAATGTCTTGAAAATTTGGCTAAGTCTGAAAGTCCTGATCCTGAAATTTGGCTAAGTCTGGAATGTCCTGATCCTGAAATTTGACTAAGTCTGGAAACTGAAAAACCTCAAAAAACTAGATTTTGCTATATAACTCCTGGAGGTCTGAAACCACTCTCAAACATCCTGAAAGTATATATGGAATATAACTTAAAGTATATAACTTATACTTGAATGTTATATTCCATAAAAGTTATCCTGATAGAGAGTTCAAAAAGTCAAATTTCGCTCCTGTCCTTCACTGAGGATCCAGAGCGAATTTCGCTCCTGTCCCTCCCAGGAGGACCAAGGCGAAGCGCTCCTGTCCCTCACCAAGGGACCAGGGCGATAATACTTATTTGAGCCATTCCTGACCTTTTTTGGACGAATTGAGACATCAAAGGCATGGTGAAGGACGAAATGAGCATGATAGAGCATCCAGACTTGATCAAAAGCAATGAAATGATGAAGTTTTTGCCTAGAAGGTCAAATTCGCTCCTGTCCCTCACTGAGGGACCAGAGCGATTTTATTCATATGCACATTTTTAGACTTTGTTTGGACATTAACTTTTATTCATAGCATGAAGCAGGATGATATCTTCCCTAGCAAGGACATTTCATGGTGAAAAGTGAAGCATTTGGGCCTGGAGGACAAAAATCGCTCCTGTCCCTCATTGAAGGACCGGAGCTTGAAATCCAAAATTGCCTTGCCCTTGAAAGATTTGAACGATTTCGCGAATTGAGAAGATCAAAGGAGATACATTTTATCAGTTGAATATAACTTGAAAGCGCAATCATGAGGAAAATTGACCCTAGAAGCAAAATCGCTCCCGTCCCCCTCTTAGGGACCAGAGCGATTTTCCCTATAAGACAAGTTTTGGGCGAAGATCGAGTAAGTGTTAAGTTTGAGGCAAGCAAAGGAGGCGTAACGAGTCCGTTGAAGATAATTTGAAGATTGCAAAAACGCCAAGTGAAGCCCATATTGTCCTAGGCGCTCCTGTCCCTCTCCCAGGGACCAGAGCGATTTCTTCCTTAGACAAATCTCTCGCCAAGATGAAGCAAATTACATGTCAAGGATGAGTGAAAGGGGGCACAACAAGTCCGTTGAAGATAATTTTAAACATGGGCAAAGTGTGATTGAGCCTAGAAAATGAAGTTCGCTCCTGTCCGCGAAATGTTCAAGTGTGTCCAAGTTTAAGTTGCCACTCACATTTCAAGTGTTCAAAAGGGAGTAAGGAACATCATTTTACACCGTGAAGACAGTTGCAAGTTGATATAAACAAGGATGAGCACAAGGAACAAAGGTTCGCTCCTGTCCCTCACCAAGGGACCAGGGCGATATTCACTCAAATATCAAATTTGCATTGTAAAGGACGAGTAAAGTATGCATGGAATGAATAGATAACATTGTTACCTGCCTTGCGATATAAATTGGTGATTAAAGAGACAAAGACCCAAGGAAAAGGGCAAGTTCACTCCTGTCCCTCACCAAGGGACCAGGGCGAAAGTACTTTAAAGCGCACTCCTTCCACAAAAGGGACGAATTAAGCTCAAGATTCCCAATTAAAATGCTATTTTGGACGTCTAAGACATGACTCTGAACGTGAAAAACAAGAAAAACAAGGCCAAAATGAAGGGCGCTCCTGTCCCTCTCCCAGGGACCAGAGCGATCTTGTTGATGTCCATTATCTTGCCATGCCTAGGCGCCAATATCATCTATGACACATTAAATGCCAATTTCGATGAAACCTTGAGATATTTAAAAAAATTAAATTGGCATTTAAAAATAGCGCATAAGGTATTTAATTAATTTATTTAGCCTTTTAAAAATCGAAATTATTAACTACAAAGGCATTTAAATTAATTAATTATTAAATTAAATTTTAAAAAAAAGGGGAGCGCTTGGGGTATTGTTTTGCAAGGTCGGCCCCCTCTTTTATTAAATTTTATTTGTTTTTTGGGCCTATTTTCCAAGTCGGCCTAGGGGCAATTGTCAAGATGAGCGCCTATATAAGAGGGGTGTGTTGAGCATGTTAATCCATCTTTCAATCATTTGTCCCAGTGCGATTTTGAAGGAGCAATAAAGGAGTGCGAGTTGAAGGCTAGAGGTGGAGCGAATTTTCCTCAAGACGTTGAAGGCTAGAAGTGGTGAAGTTGATAGAAGAAGCACATTTTGAAGACTTTGATCCACATTTTGCCTAGCAAACTTGCTTAATTTTACATCTTTTCTTAGATTTAGTTCTCAAGTGGAGGTATGGCGTAATCACCTTGGCACCATTTTTGAAGATTTAAATTTTGCTTTGAAAATCCTAAATTAGGAAATGATAACTCAAGATTTATCATGAAGTTTCCTAATTAAAATCTTGAATCTTCCTTTTAAAGTTTAATTTTTAGATTTCAAGATATATTACTAATTTTGAAATGTTGTGTAGGCATCAAATGGAGATCCCGGAGTTGGAAAATCAAGCCAGATCAAGGACGATCAAGCAACGACAAGGACGACCTTCTTCGATCCAGCCTAGCATCAACAAGGACGGCCTTCTTTGGACTAACTTCATCAAGGGCGACTTCCCCAATCCAGCGTTCCAAGGCGAGGTACATCATCATCCTGCAAATCAAGGACACAAGAAGTCAAAGCAAAGGGTTCGTTGAAGAAGCAGATAGTTCCAGAAGAATTAATTAAAGCTAGCTTCTCAACAACATCAAGTTGAATATCTACCAAGTTCCAAGTGTCAAATGAGGTGGCATCCTAGTCATCGCTCATCCAGTCAGTGTAGTCCACCTCAGCATGTCCAGATTCGATGTACCTAACTCATGGAAGGTGGCACAAACTCCGGTGTACCTACCCCGGCTATCCATTGGTCGATTTTTCCAGAGAGGACATGTGTCCAAGCAATACAATTTTATCATTGGTCAAGCATTAAATGTTATGTAATGGTTGTAACAAACCCTAATTAGGGTTTTCATTGTTGAATCTTGGCCATTGATCTCGAATTGATCTAAGCCATCGAATTGTATTGAGGGCACTATATTAGCCCTGGCATTTCATTTGTAAAGGCTATTAGAGAGAGTTAGAGTTAGTTAGTGAATAGAGAGTAGTTAGAACGTGATTAGAATAGCAATTAGAGTAGAGTAGAGAGAGAAGGCAAAGATTGTTGCCAAGAGGTTGTTGTAAAAGACTTGTAACTTCATTGAAGAAATGGTGAAATTTATGGGTCGATTCGACAATTTGCATGGTCTTTATACTTCTCATATATGATTTCATGTTATTAGATGAGTGGAAGAAATGTGCTTGATTGATGGTGAAATTCGTATATCCATACTACTAGCAGTTTGTTGATTGCAGACTTGCCTTGCGTAGTCAACTGGAATCATTCAGCTTAAGCTTAACTTCAATTGTCGCTTCTTCATCGATATGCATCAACTTGATGGTGTCTATGCCTGCAGTGATGATTTGAACATCATAAAGCTTTCCTTCGAAGATCGCACTAGCCTTGTGGAGATGGTCCTGCGATGTCAAAACAAGACCTAGTTAGAGTTTCATCAAAGATCAATCATTGCTCCTACATTCTTAGTATTAGGATTAGATCCTCTCTTCGCCCTCATCCTTTTTCCATTTTTTCAAATCTAAGCTAGTGAGAGCCTGTGTTCCAGCAATATTCAAAGCAAATCAGAAGTTCAATCATCAAATGTAAGTCCCCTTGTGATTCCAGCAAATCACATCATACCACTGGAGCTTATCCACACGTAGAGACCCTACATACAAGAACCTTGGAGTCATCCTGATTGATCCTTTTTCGCGATATCTTCAGCAATCAGAGGCTTTATTCAAGAGAGGATAAGGTACCTTTGGGTATTTTATTCTGTGTTAGGCAGTGTACAAAATACACGTCAACAGGTACTTTATTCTAATGTTTGGTAGATGATAAAACAGACACCAACAATTTCCAGCTTATTTTCAGCCAACCCCTCCATTTTGGAAATAAGGGTATCAAACCCTAGGGTGTATTTGGAGTTGTAGCTAATATTGGAGCCGATTTCTTATATGCTATCTGCTGTAAATTTGTATTAGACCTTTATGCTCAGTTTAAGGTATGTACATCGGTCTTTTTAAGTGAAAGAAAGATATCTTAATTGTCTTCTTAATGTGTTATGCATTATTCTATATTGTATCAGCTATTTCTTTTACTTAGCATTCAGAAAATTATTCAAAAACTCTCAAAAAACTCAAATAAAACAAAAAAAATCAGTCAAACCCCCACTTAACATATGCTGGTCAAAGACTTTATCAGCAAAACAAATAGTTGGTTTGGATCAGATTTGGTTAGAATTGGGTTGGGGATCTTTCAATTTTTTATATGCCTTTTTTTTAGAGTGTGGTGTTTTAGGGTAAAGAATAGTTTGGATTTCAATGCAAATATGGGAACTCAAGAAACTTGATAGCATGAAGTTCAAGGTTTCAAAAGATTGATTAAAGATGTACGATGAGAAATTTTCTATCAATTATGATTTGAAAGAATTCAAATATCCTATGGTTCATAGTAAATATGTGATGGAGGTAGATTAAATTAGATGGGGAATCTTTTGGGTTTTGTACGATGGGAGTGATGAGCCACAAAAGTGTGCAATAAAAAAAAAAGGTGGTAGATAACCTTTTGAGAATGATTGCTTCTTGGTATTGTCTTACAATCAATAGAGGTCATAGAATTCCCGTCATGATAGATCATGATGTATTTGCCTTTAACACTTAAAAGTTGTACATTAACAATATGTAGAAAAAATATAGGAAAATGTGTGAGGAAAACGAAAACAAGGATTCCGAATATATCGAAACAACCCCCGTAGAAAACGGATACAATTCGGAACGTTTTAAGCATTTGTGGTTTTTGTGCGAGAATTGTGAGACCCTTATATATAAGAAATCTTTACTAGAACAAAAAGGTGTTTGTGCAGAATGTGGAGCAACTCTGCAAATGACTAGTTCAGAGCGAATTGAACTATTAATTGATAATGGCACTTGGCGTTCATGATAGATCATGATGTATTTGCCTTTAACACTTTATAGGGAACTTTGAAGTATGTCAAGTATATGCCAGTGGATGATTTAAGGGAATACGCCATCTTTTAACATAATAACTTGTTTGCTTTTCAAATACCTAGAGTGTCATGGAATGAGTGTTGATGCTGTATGATTGCTCTACTACTATCCCTTGGCTCCCATAGATCATTCCATGAGGTTGAAAATGACTTCTCACATAGGGAGGTAAAGTATGAGCTTAAATCTTTTGGGTTTTGTACGATGGGAGTGATGAGCCACAAAAGTGGGCAATACAAAAGATGGTGGTAGATAACCTTTTGAGAATGATTGCTTCTTGGTATTGTCTTACAATCAATAGAGGTCATAGAATTCCCATCATGATAGATCATGATGCATTTGCCATTAACACTTTATAGGGAACTTTGAAGTATGTCAAGTATATGCCAGTGGATAATTTAAGGGAGTACGTCATCTTTTAACATAATAACTTGTTTGCTTTTCAAATACCTAGAGTGTCATGGAATGAGTGTTGATGCTGTATGATTGCTCTACTACTATACCTTGGCTCCCATAGATCATTCCATGAGGTTGAAAATGACTTCTCACATAGGGAGGTAAAGTATGAGCTTACTACCATATATTTCAGCAATGTATGTTCCAGTAGTATGAGGGTCAGAATAGCTGTTTTCTCCAAAACGTGCACTTGGCATTATGAAGTTTGTATTGTTTATTATCATAGTCCATTATGTTACATAAATCAGACTCGTACCGCTATCAAATGCCTCAGAAGTTTTAGGTGCAAGTTGCCAAATGACAATGCATTTCTCGATAGGGACAAAGACACTATTTGACTTGCAGAGAGAGATTATTTTGGAAGTGTTTTAAGGAGGGAACTATCAAGCACATCAATAAGTCTTCTAACATTAGTACGTTCTAGTGGGTGGACTCAAAAAGTGCATAGACTTCCCTCTAAGGGACTGTGGTTTGCAAAATCAATATCCAAAGTTTGGTGGAGTATGAGATGCTATTGTATGATGTCAATTGCTGTCCCTCAAATGTGCCATTTCTGTTCCGAATCAGATCCTAAAGTTGCATCCAGCATCCTTTAAGTAGAGACAATGTTTAGAGCAGTTAATGTTGTTTCCTCTAGGGAGTATTTCCACAAGTGCAAGATAAAAGAAGTAATTGTTTTCAAGTTGGGTATTCACTATTATGAAGGATGTATTTTCTGTTATAGGTGGCATAAACCAGATTTATATCTTTAGAAAAGGTAGCAAGAGCTTCTGGTCTAGCTTTCTTGGTGATAGTGCACATATGCAGTACTGGAAAGGAGTTCAAACGAGGGAGTTATCAATTGGAAAAGATGCAAGGCATGCTACAAAACCCTAGGTAATATGGAGTAAGAGGTTGCACATTGAACACCATCTTCACAATATTATAGAGAACAGGTACACTTTTCAAGGAATCTTCAAGATGCTTGGGGGGAAGATGCAACATCACAAAGGTACAAGATCACAATCTGTTTTGCATTTTGATCAGATTGATTATTTTGGTATTAGGATCTTGGAGCATCATGGGTGCAATTGCTTTAAGGGCAAGTAATTTTGGAAAGGGAGGACTTGTATCCCCCTTTTCAAAAATAGAACTTACTAAAAATAGTAAGTTCCATTGTCTAGAAATAGTAATTTGGGGACTCAAGACAGTTTGAGGAAAAATAATATTAATTTAATACTTTGTTTTGATGCAATTCTGGTATCTCAAACAAATAAATAGTAAATTAATATCCTCATATGGTGGGTGTGGGTTTTTGGAAATTTCCTTGGCATCTTTGGGTATCTTTGGCATCTAGTGGCTTTGTAATGATTCTTAAGGCGGTTTCCATAAAATGATTATTTTCTTCACATGTAGGATTCCCTCCAACCTTGGCATTGGATTTTGGGTGTAACGTGTCCCGAATCAGGGATTAACAGTAATAGTTCTATATAATATGTTTATAGTATCTATCAATTCTATTTTAAGGAGACATTTCTGATTAAATCTGAGAATATAATTCCATATTGATCATTGACTAGCATTAATTGATTATTATGCATGATTTACAATAAAGGGAAGACTCATAACATAAGTCAGATCGTACCTTAAGCCTGCAACTGATAGCTTGATTATGGATAACCCTGCAATCACAAGGATGTACACAATACCTACAAGCATATACATATTATAGGTTGGCCTAAACTATCAGTACTAACATTCAGATAGAGAAAAAGTATCATAGGCAAAAAGGGAGAGCTAGGGACTGTTGGTCTACCAAATCCAAGGGCTGGTTGCTTTTAACCCTCTTGCTAGATGGGTAGTCTCCCTATGCTTCCCTTCTAAACCTTAATACTTTCAAACACTCAAATATCTTCTCTGTTTTGGGAAGACTGGCAGGGAGATTGTAACTGGCTCCTTGACTCCATGGGTCTCTGACCACATCACAGCCCCTCGTTGCCACTGGTTACCTTCTCCAGTGCTCTCCCCAAGATAGAGTTGAAACACTATCCTCACATTTCTGGTTGGTACTCAGAAATATACATCTAATGTATTATCCATTTATTCCATAGTTGTAAGCAAACAGCAATATATACATATATTCAATTCTGTTACAGACTAGAGTTATTATTATAATGCTGTGAACATACTGTGATACTGTAAATGTGATTAAAGATATCATCATAATGCTGTAAACATACAATCATACAGTAATACTGTGAATTTAATTAAAATTATTATCTTAATACTGTGAATTTAATTACTTTATTATCTTAATGTTAATGCTGTGAATATTCAGTGTCATGGCTCATACTTGTGACCCTTCCTTACGGCCTAAATGCAACTTACCACTTCTGCAGAGGTCTGGGAACTTCCACGATGGGTGTTTCTGTGATTAATTACTTCCAATAATTACAGTTATCTTTTCGTATATATGTCCATCATCTATTACCGATCCATCTGATTCTGTTCCTTTATATCTCTCAATGAGAGGGAGAGGTTACACCTCTTCATCATGTATGCCCTTTGGCAAGAGACATACCCTTTCACCATCAGCACCCTTTGAAAGAGTGCAATTCTTCATTATTTCTGCCCTTTGAAAGGGACACAACATTTCACAGTCAGGTCTGCACTTATTATTTAAATCAGATCTGCACTTCTGATTCCCAAATCATCCCCCTCCCAAATGAGGTTCTCTTCTCCCTTTTATATCTCACATTTGATGGAGTCACAACTTTTCATCCCATGTCTTTTGACCATTCATTATCTTAATTATATTTAATTTAATTTAATTTTTATTTTTATTCTTTTGAATTTTGAATTTTATTATTATTATTTACTATTAAATTCTTATTCAAAGTGGGGACATTACATTGGGCGCCTATTTTGGTTTGAATTTGGATATTATATATTGAGAAATGGGACTTGTTGATGGGTGTTTTGTGATCACACCAACACAGAATAAAGTGCCAAAGGACACTCTATCCTCTCTTGAGCAAAGATCCCTTGTGTGCTAAGATTGCAAAGATCATAGAGGTGACTCCAAGTTTCCTACTTCGAACGTGTAACTTTATGATGGATATGAGCTCGTTTGGCTTGATGTATGCTTGTAACACAAAGGGACTTACGTTTGGATCATTTTTTCACTTCTTTGTTGTGGCTGGAACTTGATCATGAAATATTGCAATTTTGTGATGCCTCTCTTTTCAAACAAACTGGAAATATATTGAAAGTAAAAAGTAGAAAGGTTTAGAGAATCTATTCTACTCCTAAGGACAATGATATCAATGGATAGCGCTCCAATGGATGAATTCCACATTAACCAAGTACTGCTTTGCCAAGCTCAGCAACAACTCCATAGGATCATTGCAATCTTCCAAGGGTTATGCAAAGAATTTTCATATCATAATGAACACCATCATAATGAACAATGTACATTCAATGATCTAAGTGAAGCATCCATAAAAAAAAGGCTCAAGCTAACTTTGCACTGCAAATAGAAATCATCTAAGTGCAAAAAGTATGAACCATTGAAATTCATCAAACATTGTCACATTTTCCATTAACTTTAATGCACTTCTAACAATTGAGAAATTGGAAGAACACCATGCAATAAGTTGAAATAAACATGAATCCACCATATCTTCACTGAAATCAAATTTTATTTCTCCAAGTCTTACAACAATGTCTTCTCCTTCGCCTACTCTACTTCTACTCTAAGGAGCAAGAGCTCTCTGCTTCTAATGAATTATCTAATGAATTACAAATGAGAAGGCAGGGCTTTTTATAGAGATCCTCCCACAAATGAACGACCAAGATTGATTTGAAATCAAGGGCCAAGATTACAAGATGGAACCCTAATTAGGGTTTGACTCAAAAAATGCCCCATGTGGCGCTAGGTAGTGGGTCTCAGTCATCAGTGAGGCATCATGCCCACTATACATTTAATAGCCCATCACTTAGTATAGCACACCCACTAAGCATTTAATAGCTCATCGCTGAAAATAGGGCACCCATTATCCCTCTCCTTGGCAGCAAATGCGATGAATATGGTCATGAGGGTTGGGAGACATTTGGTTGGCCGGAGACGGTGAAGGGTGCCACCTCAGTATGTTGGACATCATGTGGACTCGGTAACTCATCACGAAGAATATTCCATTTTGATTGATTATGATGGAGTATATTCCAAAATTGCATCATTTGGACCAAGGTTCTAAGTTTGATCAACTCTTTTGAAATTGCCCTTGCTCATTTTCTTCCTTCCATGTACTTGCTTGGGAATTCACCTTCTTTGAATATCTTTCCTTGTTGATGATTCTGTCATTCTTGAAGTCTTTCATACTTGAATCTGATCTCAGGAACTTTGAATGTCTTCCTTGAACATCTGGAACTGGAATTCTTCCTCCTTGTTCTTTCCTGTTTGGGATCTTGGACTTTCGGAGGAAACTCAAGATAGTTGTAAATTCTTCTCATATGTACTTGCTTGAATCTTGAGGTCTTTAAATTGGCATTCTTTGGAACCAGAATTCCTTTATACTTTTCGAACTTCCCTGTAATGATGCCCTTGAATTGGGGAGATGAATCTTTGATGCCCCCTTTTCATCCTTTGACTTGCCAAATGCCATACTTTATCAAAGACATTACCTTAAGCATTAAATTCCACGCATCGTGTCATTTATCCACCTTGGGCGCATACGAGACAGGTGGTAGGATTATCCTTCCGTGCCTTAGCTAAATTTCTAACATTCATGTCCTTTGAGAGGTGGGCGCATTCTAGAGGGACATGAGGAATTTTCCAACACTCAACTATTTTTCATGCCCTCCTGAGACTTGGATGCATTTAAGACTTGGAGGAGGATTTTTGGATAAAAGGACAATTCCTCCTCTTCATGTGATTTGTGCCTAGGGATAGATTCTTGGCGCACTTGAGGCTCGGAGGAGGATTAATCCTCCTCTTCTTGGGATCTGCGCCAAAGAATAGTTCCTTGGTGATTTTGATTTTGAAGGAGAATTCTTTGACAGCCAAAATTTGATCATCTACTTGCTTCATTCACTTTCCGGATTTGGAATTAGATGCTCTGGATCTTTTTGCAGTCAATGCTTTACCTATTGCCAAGGATAGACCTTTTAAAAATAGACTTACTAAAAGTAGTAAGTTCTTTCAAACACAATATCAAGGCAAATGGGGACGCAGTGAAACTTGCTAAAAATAGACTTACTAAAAATAGACATTGCTAAAAATAGAAGTTTGTTTAAACTAAAAATTAGGCTAATCGGGGCCAAAAGTAAGTTCATGAAAAACACTCAAATTTCACTAGAAGGCCCTTTGAAAGATTTTCATTTCCACACTTTGGAAGAAATTCTTGCCTCCTGCGCCTTGTACTGACTTTTAGAGCACAAATTAGAGGCTGAGGAAGATGTTGTCACTGGGAGGGAATCCTGACACTGCCACAAACTGCCTCCTTGAGTGCAAATAAGACCCTGATGAGGATTTTATTTTTGTGAACAAAATCTTGCTGATGTACTAAACTGCTTCCTTGGGCGCAATTTAGGGGTGGAGGAGGAATTTTCCATAAGCGCAAATCCATCTTTGTGAAAGATTTTTCCCATACTTCGCCAAATTTTGGCTATTCAATTTCATTCCTTCATGCAGACCTTTCAACACTTAGTCAAATTTCCATCAGTTCATCCTTTTGCTATCGAATTCCTTTGTTCTATCATTGCAATCTCTTCCTTGGACGATGATATCATCCACTCAACGAAGTCCCCTTCTCAACATCCAAAGTCTTGCTCCCCGCAAGGTACCTGAAAAAGACAAGGAAACATTGTGAAGTACAAGTATCGATCAAGTCCATAGGTTAACAAAATGCAAAGTTCAAAGGATAATCAATAAACACAATGCAGTTTGAAAATACTTTGAAAATCCTAGTTCTCAACTTGATGACAATATTAAGACTGTATCCTGTCTATGCTGTATATTCCTTAAGAATCCATTTCCTACTTAGTCATTTCATTACTTCCAAAGGCCAAAATCCAAACCAACAAGACCTTATAACTCATTCCTCAAAAGACTTGGTTTATTCAGCAAAAAGAGTGGGTTCCCATTTGCAATGGGGCAATGTGTGAAAACGTCACAACAAACTTTTGGCAATTTATTCACTTCACAAATTTTAACCAAGCTTTGCTTGTTCTTTAGTGGCTGTCAAACCAGTGGAGAGGGAGACTGTTGGACGAGATGTTCAAAGTTTCTAGGTGGTTTAAGGATGGCAATCAGAGGATTACCGAGTGATCTAAGGATGGGACTTAGAAGATTACTCATGTGCCGAACTATTTGTGATTTCTTCAGTTTATTTGCAATTTGTTTGCAGGAGGGTTTTAGTAGTTAGCAGTGTCATATTTTGGGGTTTGAGCATTCTGTTTGTTTTAGAACTTAATGACATCTTTCAAGACATGGGTTTGCTGTTATTTTAGTATAAATAACCTTAGTGTGGAGTTTGGTGAGTTTCTTTTCAAGTTGGGTAGAGTTTAGAATGTTTCGGGGCTTCATTTTGCTTCCTGTTTTGTAAGAAGCTGTGACAGATGTGATTCACTGTTTGCAGTAGCATAAGACAACAAAAATGATGCATTTTCATGATGCAAATCTGTTATAATATTTTAATATCAATTTCATGAAAGTTTTACTGAAGTGGTGTGTTTCAAAGTCATTTCTGGTATTCAATTCGCATTGTTTTTGTTGATTTGCAAAGTTTTAATTAAAGAAGTTTAAAAGAGTTTTAGATCTGATAATTTCTTTGTCAAGGTATATTACAATGAATGATGAGGTTTGCAATTAATTACACAAGAATAAGTTATGATTCAGCTGCAAAGGGCCTTGGGAACTAGGCCATATATGTTTGGGAAAAAGGAAGGTACATTACATTGAGGTGGTTTCAGATGCTGAGGAGGAAGAGCAGGTAGAAGGAGCTGTTGGTGGTGTGTAAGATGATTTAAATGGGGAATAGGTGGATTGGAGGTGCACATATCAGAGAGAGAAAAGGGGGGAACCATCACTACCCTTTTTGGTACTCCTAGATATAATTCATTCAGAGTGAGAGGGTTTTTATAGGGGCAGCCAGTTACACTTCTAATCAATAGTGGGGCAACTCACACTTTAATTGATTCAGCCTTGGTGGCTAAGAGAGGTATACATGTTGGTGTTGGAAATAAGCCACACCCGGACCGACGATGGACTGGTCCAAGAGGGGCCAGTAGCTCAGTGGTAGAGCACTCTAGCAGCGTATGGAAGGTCCTAGGTTCAAGTCCCAGCTGGTCCAATGTCTCAACATGGTATCAGAGCCAGGTAGTAGTAGCAGATGGCTTCAACATGTCTTGTACCAAACAGGTCTTGTAGTTGAATATTGCTCTAGGAAATTCTATTGTTACAAATGATTTTTAAGTAGTGTATCTAGTGGCTTCACTCATTGGGAGAGTACTCACAAAATTTTCAAACTATGGAGTTGAAGTTTAGAGTGGATGGTAAGAAGGTAATCTTAAGAGGTATGTCCAATGGTGCACCTAGTATCATGACAACAAAAATAATAGAGAGCATATCTAGATATGGAGATGTTGTGTGGGCAGCCCAGTGTTTGATCTTATCTAAGGTCCCTATAGATAGTAGTGGACAATATCATATGGATATTCAATTTCTGCTAGATAAGCACAATTTGATTTTTCAGTGAGATTCCTCTGGCGAGACATCCTAATAGGAGTTTAAAGCACGTGATTGAGCTAGAGGAGGTCTCTAAGCCCATGATTACTACTCCTTATCGACATCCTAAGATGTACAAAGAGGTGATCAAAAAAGCAATTAAGGAGTTGTTAGATATGAGACATATTAGGCCTAGTTTGAGTCCCTTTGCTTCTTCAATTGTCTTGGTGAAGAAGGATGGGACTATGCAGATGTGCATTGACTATTGTGCATTGAAGAGAAAGTGATATCTCGAGGATTGATTAACTATTAGATGAGCTACACGGTGTAGTATATTTTTCAAAGTTTGATCTTCGATTGGGATGCCACCAAATTAGAGTGAGGGAGTAGGATATCCACAAGACAACATTTAGATGTCATTATGGGCACTATGAGTTCCTAGTCATGCCCTTTGGGGCGACTAGTGCTCCCATGACCTTCCAGTCTTGCATCAGCCATATTCTTATTTATAGCAAGACACAAGAGGATTACATTAGGCATCTTGATGAGCTGTTGGGCATCATGGAGGCATAGTCCCCATTTGCCAAAGCTTCTAAGTGCAAGTTTGGAATGGCCAAGATTTTTTATTTGGGACATGCGATTGGTGCAAATAGAG
Organism: Cryptomeria japonica; assembly: GCF_030272615.1. Lineage (NCBI taxonomy): Eukaryota > Viridiplantae > Streptophyta > Pinopsida > Cupressales > Cupressaceae > Cryptomeria > Cryptomeria japonica. The sequence continues at coordinate 1,007,505,245 of NC_081407.1, read as the reverse complement.
GATCATCAAGAGAATATTCAGGCGATTTTGGATTGGCCCCCACCAAAAAGACTAACAAGGTTGAGGGGATTCTATGGCCTATGCAACTATTGCAAGAGGTTGGTGAAAGAGTTTTTGCAACTAGGTGCACCTCTTATGAAGAAAGGAGCTTTCAAATGGTTAGATGAGGCTCAATGCATTGTTGAGAAACTTAAGTGATGAATACTTTACCTATTTTAGCATCAACTGACTTCTCTTCCTTTTGTTTTGGAGTGTGATGGTTCAAGTGAGGGGATAGGGACAATACTTATGTAGAACAAGCATCCCATTGCCTATGAGAGTAGGAAGCTTTTGTGATATTGAGAGATTATATTCCATCTACGATAAGGAGATGCTTGCCATCATGCATGCGTTTGTAAAGTTTAGATAGTACTTGGTGGGTGGGAATTTTGTTGTTCGAATAGATTTTAACAGTTTGAAATACTTCTTGGAGTAGAAGGATTTGAATGAGAGAAAACAAAAGTGGGTAAATAAAATCTAGGCATGATATAGATTACGTAAAGGGGGAGAAGAACATTGTTGCAGATGCACTTTCTAGAAAACCCACCCACTTTTTCTTCCTTGACAGAGATATTAGCTGATTGGAATGCTCATCTTTTAGTTGAGTATTCCAAGAATACTTTTGCATGCAAATTGATGGATGGCAAGGTTTAGGATGACAGATTCAGGGTGGTTGATGATATCATCCTTTGTCACAGAGTTCGTCGAACTTTATGCATGAGTTCAAAGTTTAGTGAACTCTTAAAAATATTGAAAGAATCCATCGCACATTGCACATTGCACATTGTAGTGCAAGAATCAAAATATCCATTGCACATTGCATTTGATGAAGTATTCGAGCTAGAAATAGAGAGAAAAGACGAGGGTAGCGGTTTTAGTGTACCCAAAATAACCACCATAAGTAGTTTTTCAAGAGCATATCCCATTTTATATATATTTGATTGAGCAGGAAAGAAACCCCAGCGGAAATGAATAATTCCATTGTGCTCTGGATATGATGGAAGTGAAGTCCATCGAGCTCTCCATATGAGGGGAAATGAAGTCATCAAAAAACAGTAATAAAAAATTAACATAGTATTAATATATTAATAAATTAAACTTAAAATAGAGTATATTTATATTATAATAGTTTTAAATATATTATAATGTATTCAAATTTAATAATATATTTTTATTTTTAATAATTTTAATTTAATAAGTGAAAGAATTTATATTAATTTTAAATTTAAGATCATATTATTTTATTTTAATAAATAAGACATTTGACTATTTTATTTTATAATATAATTTAATTTCGAATTTATGATTGTTAAATTATTTTGACAACTTAATGGATTTATTATTTATAGATTTCTTTAAATTAAATTTATTAAGACAAATTTAACGTCAATTTTTTTCCCAAATTTTTTATCCTTGCCAAACTTCATCCGAATTTTATTGTTGCCAAACTCGAACTTGAATTCGAACCTTGTGACTTAGATATCATCTACTACAAGGACTAGATTTACTTGTTTCCTAAATTGATGTAAAGTAAAATATCTTGGAGCCAATCATGATACACCACCTCTGGAATATCCAAGGTACTTTGAGACCTACAGGGTCTCGTGGAAGGGTTTCAAGGATGATGTCTTGCAGCATGTGCGTGAGTGCATGACATGTCAACAAAACAACTCAAGGCATATTTTCCCAGCAGGCTTATTGTAGCCTTTACCAATCCCTAAACAAAAGTGGGAAAGTATATCCATAGATTTTATTACAGGTCTCTCGAGGGTGCAGGGCAGAGATTGTATCTTTGTGGCAGTTGATCAGTTGACCAAGTTTGCATGCTTTTCCATTTGATCTAAGTATAAGGCACCTCAGGTTGCAGGGTTGTTCTTTAGATAGGTGTTTATGCTCCATTGGTTACCAAAGAACATTGTCAGTGATTAGAATAACAGATTTCACAATGTCTTTTGGCATGAGCTATTCAGGTTGATTGGCAAAGAGTTGACATGGAGTGCTGGTTAACACCCTCAGATTGATGGATGGATGAAGCCTGTGAACAAATGAGTGGAAGGATATTAACCCAATTATGTTACAGGGCAGTGAAAGGTTTGGATTAGGTGGTTGCACTCAGGTGAGCATTGTTACAGTACCACCTATCATATGTTGATTGGGATGACTCCTTTTAGAGCACCATACGCACATGATGCTACATCTTTCGTAGACATGGTATTTGGCGACAACATGGCTTGTAAGGCTAAGGATTGAATTCAGGAGAGTCAGGACATCCAAATTTTTTATATAATTGCCTACATCAGACCTCTGTATGACAACAGTTTGGAAAAGGAAAGAGCAGATTTCTAAGTCATTGTGAATCATTTTCTGAGTGAGCAGCTTGGTTGTATGCTTACCTACAAACCAACTTGTTAACTTCTCTTATACAAGTAGCTATCCGAGTATGTTAATAATGATTTGAAAGACACTGTTTGATTGTAATAGCAACATTATCATAAAGACTAGTGTACTTGTTTACAGAAGTAAACCTGTTTGAAAACATTAAGCTTGGCTGTAATTTCTTAATAGTTTTAGTTTGCTTCATTTCTTGCAAAAGCAATACAATTGTCTTCTCTCTCAAAACTACAAACATATTTCAAAAAACATATCTTCTGCAACTTCTGTCTAGTTCTGAAAGACCACCAAAAACACATTAAAAGGTAGTTTATTAAACTAAAATTAATCAGGAGGGTGCTACAGAACAGTCTCAGTAGTTCCACTTGTGGTGGGACACTACATAAACCTGTGTAGTCGGGAATAATCGATTATGTTATAGTGTCGTCATTATGTTGTGTCATCATCGGTAATTGTGTGTTATGGGAGTCAGTTAGTTCACCCGAAGGGCAGTTGGATGCGACGGTTGGTCGCACCCCCTCGGGTATTATATATTGTATCTTGTTCCCCCATTCCAATGATGATTTCCCGAGGGAACAAGATACAAATATATAATACCCGAGGGGGTGCGACCAACCGTCGCGTCCAACTGCCCTTCGGGTGAACTAATTGACTCCCATAACACACAATTACCGATGATGACATAACATAACGACACTATAACATAATTGATTATTCTCGACTACAACCTGCAGTTCTTCCTTTTGGCCCTTAATCTCAATCACCACATCACAATTAATATTTTGCACTATAATGCATGGATCAGTCATTCTCATATCACAAAATGCAATTATATCCATACCTAAAGTTTGGATTGAGGACTTTTGGACATTACTATCTTTTGTTATGGAGGCGTCCTCTTGTTGTTGACAGCTTGAAATTTTGATACTTCTTTCTACACCATTATCATCTCATTCTCCTTGACCTTCTCTTGTGCTTTTGCATTCTTCTCCATTTCAGGTTCCACTTTTGCTGCTGCTGAATTTTTCTCTTTGTTCTCATTTGCCTTATGTTGTCATAGATTTCCCTTTCCCTTAGATTTAATTAATCCAAAAATCTCGAATAATCATCAAAAACATATACAGATTTAATTTGATCACAGAGCCCTAAATACTCTTCAAATGTTTACCTTTGTGGATCCCATTGTTTCAATCCAAAATTCTCCTTACAGGATTGCTTCTTATATCTACTTAACCTTTGCACATTCGTTGAAGCTTAAAGTAGTCTGCAAAGGACAGATCTTGACATATAGCTGGCCTTTAAGTTCTTATGTTTGGTATGACATCGGGCTGCTTCCCTAGCAGGTTCATCTGATCATTATTCTTCCTCGAGGAATTTTATGTCCCTTCTTTCTTGCAATTTGGCTTTGAATAGTGGAAAAAATGTCATTGGATCCATAGCTTCTTATTTTCATGGATCTGCATCAACAAACCCTCACAAGTTGGCAGGAAGGTGGCTCTGATACCACTAAATTATTCTTTCTAAATTTCCCAGTTGATTTTACATAGAAAAAATAACCAGAACAGGAAAGGATGCAACCCTTCAAAAAATTCAGAACTTCATAAATGGATTATCATATTAATACTTCACAGACAAACAGATTTCTATAATCATAACTTTAGATTGGACTATTCAAATGCAACAAGTATTACCAGTACATGCAATCCACACCTATGACAATGTTGTTGGTGTAAATAAATATTCATTTTGGATATTATTACACTTACTTAAGTTAACTTAGGATAATGCATCTCTTCGTAGTTTGGATTTGAGACACTTAGGGAAGTGTGCACATAGGGATAGAGCTTGTAGGAGAAATTCCACCTTTTGTGGTCTTATTTTGCTGTTACACCACATTCGGTGGGTCATCCACCTCTTGTGGAATATTATATTATTTCTCCTACCTACCCTTAGTATTTCTTACCTACCCTTGTTTCTCATTGAGCCACATGTCATATTTGTGTGCTCATACATCCATATGGCCTTGCCTATATAAGCAGGCCTCTATTCATTGTATTGATTAATCCAGTTGATCATTTTGCATATTGATGAGAATACAGTTTGTTCTTGTCATTCTATTGTCTCTTTTATGCTTTTCATTGTGCCCTTGATCTTGGCAAAATTCTACATGGTATCAGAGCTATTGGGGCTTCATTGATCGGTTTTTGGAGACATCGTGGAAGGCTTCTATTTTTGGATTTGGGGATCTTAATTTTTTTGGGGGCGTCATATAGCGATTTGGACATCACCGTTGAATCCGAGAGGCCGTTTCCATAAATTTCGACTATAAAGTTGACCTATTTTGGTGAGAAATTTTTTTTCCCCATTTTGGCTAATGTTGTACGGATTTCGAAATTTTTTTTAAAAAAAAATAAAAAATTTATTTTTCAAAAAAAAATTTCGAAAAATTGAAAATTAAAAAGCAAAAAAAAAAAAAAAGTTTTTTTTGCTTTGTTGGGGGTCCGTAGACCCCCCCGTACTCTGTCATTTGCAGGCCGCGCAGTCCGTCCGGCCTCTATCAGCACCGTGCAGGACCTCGCCGCCGACCGCTCCGGATGCCGCCGAGTCTCGCTGAGCCGACGTCGCCGCCACTGCACTGTTCACCGGCACCGGTTCCCGGTGCCTCCCCCGCTTCCCGGCCGCAGCTCTGCTCGACGCCTGCTACCACATGCTGTCGAGCCATCGCTGCCGGCCTTTCGGCTCCGGTCGCTCCTCCCATCGACAGTCAACCAAACAGGAGGACCCGCGTCCGCCACGTGGCAGGCGGCCACTGGCCCGCGGGCTAAACCGTACGCCACATAGGCCTCCGTACACACGTCATCTGCCACGTCATATGCCACGCAGAGCTGACGCAGACTGCTCAGTCAGCCATCCGTATCGGCCTGCACAGTCACCTGCACAGTCAGCAGTCCGTACAGTACGGACGCCCAGTCATCAGGGAGGCAAAGTTCTTGTGAGGGTCATACGACCGTCAAATTTAACACAGTGACTTGCTATCGTTAGCGCCACATCAGCACTTTTTTGAAATTTTTTTGACCCCTACATTGAGCTTTTCAGTTTTGCAGTCCAACTTTGAAAGGCCATATCTTGCTCATTTTTGCTCCTTTTTTGGTGCAATTTTTTTTGAAATGGGCTAAAATTTCGTGATCTTCGCAGTGGTGTGGTTATTTTCTGATTTTGGTGTACAGGTTTTTCGGAATTTTCGGATTCTCTCAACTGTACCTGTCCAATCCTCAATTCTGCAACTTCAAAGGCCTCGTTTGAGCTCATACGACCTCCTTTTCAGGTGCCGTTTTTTTTGAAAGTGCTTATTTTTTCGTCTACTTTCAGAATCTATGATAAGATTTCAGAGATTTTGAGTGAAAATTGTACTTTCAGATATTGGTCTTATTTGGCCTATTAGGTACTTGTAAATTGCTTGGATCTTAGTTAGATCTCTTGCATTATCAGTTTGAGACTCTTTTGGCCTTATTGAGGCAGTTGTAAAATTGTAAATCAGAATTCCACTTTGCCATTTTTTGCAAGTGGCCCATTGTATACGCACTACTTATAAAGTGCCAAAATCATCACATTTGGGGGGGTTCTTTGATTGAGTGAATTTGGGGGGTGTCTTGTGTGATTGTGCCTCTCTTTGTGCTCTTTCCATTCTTGTTGCAATGAGTCCTAACAAATTTCCACCTTTAACTCCACATAATTATGCATCATGGAAAATTAAAGTTTGGAGTAAACTAATGGAAAAGGGTCTCACACACTACATAGATAGAACAATAATAGCACCACCTGATCCTAAGGCTGATCCAATTGCTCAATTAGAATGGCTCACAAAGAATTGCATGGCTCTTGGAACCTTACGCAAGTATGTATCAGATGACCTCATTTTTCACATTGAGAAGTGTAAAACAATCAATGAGGCTTGGGATATGTTTCAGAAATTGTATGGACAAGTTGATGAAATCAGAGGCTATCAGATTGACAATGAGTTCACCAACTTAGATCCCAAGAGTTTTGATACAATCCAAGATTATGTCACCAAAGCAAATGAGCTAAGAGCAAAGCTAAAGGATTGTGGAATTGACAAAAAGGATGCTCAATTGATATTCAACTTGTTGGACAAGCTTGCACCAGAATATGCAGCATTTGTATCTAGCTTCCAAACTCATTGTTTGACAGTGGGGAGTTCTTATGTTATGCCTTCATTTGATGCTTTCACAGAAATGTTAATATTGGAACAAACTAAGTTGTTGAACATGGGGTTTCTCAAATCTTCAAAGTCCAAGGCTTTGGTAGCAAATCAAGGAAATCAAGGAAGTCAAGGCAAAGATTCCAAGAAGAAGAAGAAGCAATCCAAGTCTAAGCCACACCAGGAAAAAGGACAATCATCCTCTCCATCACAAGGTGATTCATCATCCTCTTCCAAGAAGGGGACACCACCTAAGAAGGATAAACCAACTTGTGCATATTGCAAAAAGTATGGTCATGATGAGCATCGATGCCACGCAAAGCAAGTTGATGAGTTAACCAATCTTCTCAAGAAAAACAACATCAACTTGCCATCCGCCTACACAAAGAAGGATTCAACTCCTTCCTCTTCCTCACAGTCTAAGGGAAAAGGGCAAACATTTGTGGCTACAACAGGTTCTTCACAGCAATGGATACTTGACTTGGGTGCCTCATATCACATGGGTTCTACAAAGGAGCAGTTTTCTTCATTGGAGCCATCTAAGGTACCTCACATTTACATAGGTGATGACACACAAGTAGAGGTTGAAGGGAAAGGTTTAGTTGACATGGATGATTGAACATTTGAGAATGTTCTCTATGTTCCTAACTTGTCTACCAATCTTCTCTCCATCTACCAAATCACTCACTATGGGAATGGGAAAAAGGTTGAGTTTACACCAGATTCAGTTGTGGTAAAGGAACTTGATGATGATGCCTTGGTAGCAGTGGGACAAGTCAATGACAACTCAAGGCTTTATTCATTCTCCCACTTTGTGCCAAGTTCACCTTCTAGGGCCTTGCTTACTCATTCAAATTCAGAAAGTAAGCTATGGCATGAGCGGTTTGGTCACCTCAACTACCGCTATCTTTAGCAGCTCAGCACTAAAGACATGGTCACAGGTCTACCTCGAATCAGTTTTTCAGAGGGTGTATGTTTAGGTTGTTCCATGGGCAAGCATCTCGAAGAGAAGTTTGATAAAGGGAAAACTTGGAGAGCTTTGGAAGTTCTTCAACTTGTTCACAGCGATGTAGCAGGTCCATTTCCAGCACCTTCATTTAGTAAGGCCCGCTATGTTCTTACCTTCATTGATGACTACTCCCGCTTCACTTGGGTCTACTTTCTCATTCATAAGAGTGAAGTATTTGACAGATTTCAGGACTTCAAGACTCGTGTGGAGAAGCAATCAGGGAAAGTTGTCAAGATTCTTCGCACAGATAATGGAAGGGAATATGTGAACAAGAGACTTGAGGTTTTTTGTACATTTGAGGGAATTGATCTTCAGCATTCTGTTGCATACACTCCACAGCAGAACGGGGTTGCAGAACGCAAGAATAGAACTCTCAAAGAAATGGCTAGTTGTATGATACATGCACGTTCTCTTGATCCCGCCTTTTGGGCAGAGGCTATCAGTTGTGCTACACACATCCAGAACCGGGTTCCTCACAAAGCTTTGCAAGGTATTACTCCTTTTGAAGCTTGGGCTGGTAGGAAACCGATTGTGAGACATTTCAGAGTTTGGGTGTCCAGCATGGGCTCGCATACCTCCACAGAAATGCAAGGCATTGGAACCTCAGAGTCGACCTTGCATATTTGCTGGATATCCTGAGGGTGTTAAGGCATACAGATTGATGGATCCAGAGACACATGAGGTATTCATTGAGAGGAGTGTTCACTTTGAGGAAAGCTCTCCTAGCTTAGCCTCTCTACCTCCTCCACCTTCCTCCATTGTGGATAGTGATGTTAGTGATTCAGATGATGAGACTCCCTCAACTCCGACTCGCAGGGTTACACCTCCGCAGGGTCCACTTGCAGTTGAGGAGCCTCGTTCTCCACCTCCACCTAGACCTCGTTGGGCTCGACAGACACTTGAGTCCGCGGGTTCTCTTGTTGGAGATCCTTCAGATACATGGAGAACTCGATCACAACATCAGGATCTTCCACGTGCATTCATTGCTACTGCTTCTGATCCACAGACATTCAGGGAAGCATCAAGGGTTCCTGAGTGGGACCAAGCTATGGAGGAAGAGTATAGTTCCTTGATGAGGAACAACACATGGGATCTATTCCATCTCCCTAAGGGGAGAAAGATGGTTCGATGTAAGTGGATCTATCGGACCAAGTTTGCAGCGGATGGTAGTGTGGATAAGTATAAGGCTCGGCTTGTTGTGAAAGGTTTCTCGCAGGTTGCAGGTGTTGACTATACTGAGACCTTTGCCCCCGTAGCCAAGATGAACTCCATTCGTTTGACACTTGCTATTGCTGCAGCTCATGGTTGGGCTGTACATCAGATGGATGTGAAGAGTGCTTTTCTTCATGGTGATCTTGATGAGGAGATTTATATGGAGCAGCCACAGGGTTTCATCCAGGATACTTCCTTGGTTTGCAGACTAAGGAAATCTCTCTATGGCCTTAAGCAGGCCCCGAGGGCTTGGTACGCCAAGATGGATTTCTTTCTTCTCTCCGCAGGGTTCACCAGGGGTCATTCCGATCCGAATGTCTCCATTTGCGACAGGATGACTCTCACTTGATCCTTGTGCTCTATGTTGATGACTTGATCATTACAGGGAGTACTTCATCCATCATTAGCAGGGTCAAATCTGCTTTGCATGACAGATTTGCTATGACTGACTTGGGTCTTTTGCACTACTTTCTCGGGATAGAGATTTCACAGTCACCTTCCGGGATTACACTATCGCAGCCCAAGTATGCTCTTGATCTACTTGCACGCTTTCATATGGCTGATTGTAAGCCTGCCCCGACTCCCTTTCTTTCAGGAGTCAAGCTTGAGGCTCATTGTTCTTCTCCACCAGTTGATGCCACTTTGTATCGTCAGCTTGTGGGTAGTCTCATCTACTTGACTCATACACGCCCTGATATTTCATTTGCAGTTGGCATGGTTTCCCGCTTCATGCAGGATCCACATGAGCTTCATTGGAAAGCTGCCAAACGCATCCTTCATTACATCCAGGGTACACATCACTATGGGATTCACTATGCAGCAGGCACAGGACTTCGCTTGGTTGGTTACACAGACTCCGATTGGGCTGGTGATCTAGTTGATTGTAAGTCTACTTCTGGTTACAGTTTTCACCTTGGTTTAGGCCCCATTTGTTGGCAGAGCAAGAAGCAACATGCTATTGCTCTCTCTTCGACTGAGGCTGAGTATCGAGGCGTTGTTAACGCAGCGACTGAGACCATTTGGCTCCAGCAGATTCTCACAGAGTTTGGTTTCACCACTCCACGGCCGACAGTTCTCCATTGTGACAATCGGAGTGCCATTGCGATCGCGAAGAACCCGGTCCAGCACCAGCGGACCAAACACATCGAGATTCATATGCACTATATCCGAGAGCTCATCCAGGAGCAGGTCATTGATTTGCAATATTGTCCTACAGCAGAGCAGGTTGCTGACATATTCACCAAACCTTTCATCGAGAGTAAGTTCCAGCAGTTGCGAGCTCTCTTATGGGGGGACTTTTTCCTCTTTGAGGTTTTGTCCTTCTTCTTTGAGAGTCTTTTGTACATTCATCTCTCTTTTGGGGGGGAGTTTTTTTCCACTGGGTTTTCTCCCTTTCTCCGTTTGTGAGAGATTGCACTGCATAGTTTTGCTTACATTTGCATATTGTACATGGGTACCTATCATGGCCTAGTAGCCAGGACCCATCTTGCATTGTTGACTTGAGTCTTCATTCCCCTAAGTTGCACTTAAGGGGGGGTGTTGGTGTAAATAAATATTTATTTTGGATATTATTACACTTACTTAAGTTAACTTAGGATAATGCATCTCTTCGTAGTTTGGATTTGAGACACTTAGGGAAGTGTGCACATAGGGATAGAGCTTGTAGGATAAATTCCACCTTTTGTGGTCTTATTTTGCTGTTACACTCCACATTCGATGGGTCATACACCTCTTGTGGAATATTATATTATTTCTCCTACCTACCCTTAGTATTTCTTACCTACCCTTGTTTCTCATTGAGCCACATGTCATATTTGTGTGCTCATACATCCATATGGCCTTGCCTATATAAGCAGGCCTCTATTCATTGTATTGGTTAATCATCCAGTTGATCATTTTGCATATTGATGAGAATACAGTTTGTTCTTGTCATTCTATTGTCTCTTTTATGCTTTTCATTGTGCCCTTGATCTTGGCAAAATCCTACAAATATGAAGATGTCTGTTCGTCATCCAATGCTGAGGTGGTCACTATACCAGGTAGATAGAGTGCATTTCAGCTCGGTCTGGCTATGTTGAATGTTCTTATCTGCAATGTGAAGTCTCTTGGGTCTGAAGTAGCACAGGCTCCCCTAACTCTTCCTTGGATGCCATAACTGAGCTTTGCTATGTAGAAGACAAAAGCAAAGGGAATTGCCTTTATTTCATCTTCCTGCAGCTATCTCTTGACTTCGTGGCTGATCAATCACACCCTTATTGCTGATAACTCAGGTTTGTGTCTGAGTGAACAAAGCTGTGTGTAGGTGACTGCTGCGGCAAAAAATGATCATGCAAAATTAGCGCCCTCCTGATCCTAATTTCTAACGGGTTACTGAGGTGTTTATCTCAGTAACAAATGCATTCGTTTAATGCTTTTCTTCAAAACAATCTTTCATACCTTCTATCACCTCTGCCATTGTATATATACTAATTGCTCCTTAAGTCGGCCAAGAAAGGAAACCGATTCACAAACTAGTTTGCACTAGTTGACCCAAGCTTTATTTAAACCTTAGTCAGCTCCTTAACAAATTAATTAATTTCTTTTATTTATCATTGGGCTGGCCAATCCCAGCAGAAATTGGGGACATTACATTAAACACGAACGATATCATATAGCCAACACATCCATGTTGCAATGGTACTGATAGATTTACTCAGATATCTTATGTAGCATTCCTGTCCTGTGCATTGCATATGTTCACAAACTAATATTTTAATTATGCAGCACATATACTGACAATCTAAAAATGCACCTTACAGGTTGCCAGAGGACAGTTCTGCAACATGATGGATCCACATCTTCATTAGATCACAAGTTTGTTCTATACCAATATCCTTTTATTCTTGCTGGCTACATTTATTTTAATAGAAAACAAACCTAAAGTTATCTTATTCTAAGTTCCACTAGTAATTTTTTTGCCACCAGCACTCTATTAATTGGAATGGCAAGTAAAGTGGTGGATGCACACACCCAATGGGTTCATTGTTAGACCTTGGTTCAGATTACTTGTCTTTGGATGATCAGATATTGATGATTCCAATCTGATGTGGACGCATGATCCATCAAAAGTTCATAACATGTGGGTGCATGACTGGACTTTGGTGTTTCCCATCACAAATCAATATTCCTCATCAAAGTAGCGCATATTGTACATTTAAGTTGGATTCTACCAAGAAACTTCAGAACACAACCACCTGTTAGGCTCGGAAGTAGCAAATCATTGTTGAGTCCATACAACAATTGAGAAAGTTAATGCTATGTTTATTGCCTATATGCTTGGTAGCAATAAGCCAGAGGTTTGGTGTTGTTTCTCAAGAATTGGCATATGGTTTTATAGCTGAAATGATATATATACCATCTTTAAGACTAAAGACATTTTTTATTTCTATTCATTATACTGTGATTTGTGTAGAATCTTGTATGTTGCTGGTCACAACTAGTTGGATTGTTATGTGCTTTCTGAGATGTCTCAGCATCTATTTCCTGTCTCGTTTGCCTTTCTCAGAGTATTGAACTTGAAGCTCATGCTGTGAAAGGAATTGGAAAAACTCATGCCAAGTGGTCCCCTGTTGCAACTGCAAGATATAGAATGCTTCCTGAGGTAACAAATTAGAATTTTTTATCTGGTGCTTGAGTTTAGATTATAATTAGTTTGAATAGAAGGTTTAGGCTGTTCACAATGCATCATACTAGTAGTATATTTTTCCATTTTCAACCGTGTCAATGAATTTATTTCACACTATAATTTAATTTCAATGAATTTATTTCACACTGTAATTTAATTCTAAAATAATATTATTTTTTCACATCAACAATCTATATCTTTTTCAGGTTGTTTTGCTGGAAGAGGTTTATGGTGACCTTGCAGAAGAACTTGTTCAGAAGTGTCCTGTGAATGTTTTTGATATTGAAGATTTTGGAAAAGGTGTATTTCTTAGGAAGTTATATCTATATTTTGTATGGGAAACAAGAAATACACACAACACAGTGCATAGTATTATAATTTGTTTAGAGTGATCTCTAATACGTAGTAACATATATATTTGGCTTATATGTTAGCAGGTAAAAAGAAGGCAAAGGTTGTATATCCAAGAAATTGTACATTATGCCGTGAATGTATTCGTGGTGATGGGTGGGATAGGCGAGTACAGATACGCCGTGTAAAAGAGCACTTTATATGTAAGCATCATTGCAGGATATCATTTAATTAGGGTTTTGAATTTGCTATTTGTTTCCATCTTCTTCATCTGTCCTTTGAGATTGTTTTAAATATTTAAGTGTTGAGGAAATGCAATTTGTTGTTCTAGTTTCTGTTGAGTCCACTGGGGCATTGCCACCTGAGGTGCTTTTCATTGAAGCTGTGAAGATTCTCGAGGAGAAGTGTGAGCGGATATTGACTGAGCTCTCATAATTTCAAAATTGCACGTCAATGTATTTATTTCATGAATCAACTGCTTAATGATTTTTAGTTTGTAAACAAGTTTGGGTGTTTGAATTTGAGGTAGCCAAAGAGGCAGATTGAGTGGCTGTAATATGTACCTTTGACCACTTTGTAGACATCAATATGCCTGCTTTTGAAATTGAGACTATCTATATATTATTTTGGACCCAAAAAAAAGGTATTGAGGGAGTAGGATACTGAGCATCTTGAACTGATATTTCTTTATAGCAAGCTTCTTAATGTCATTAGATGTTTGTGATTGGCAATGGACTATTTTTTGCCACAGTTGTGTGAGGGTATATGTGCAAGAGTATACATTCTTTTCTAAATCTTGTACTATTCAATTGGATTTTGAATAGTCCTTTGTGTAGTTGGTTGTATAAAATACAGCGAATATTGTTGATTATAAGATTATCAGTTTATTATGGCAGGTATGAAATACAAAGATGTTTAATCTTCCGGATCTATTTGGAATGGATTCAAGATTCTTAATAAATACAGTGTAACTGAAAAAATAAAAGAGTGTGATTTTTATGCTGGTTGTGGGAAGTGTTTCACTTCAAAGAATAAATACTTTCGGAGCAGGTAAATAATTTATTTTATATAGTGATGGTGCAAAGCATGGTATTGAGTATCTTTGATTTTGGTTGAGACTTGCAGAGGCCCCAGCCAAGCAGTCATTGGCAAGTTTTGCTGGTTCGAATCTGCAAATCGTGTTCGAAAACTATCCTTTTTACTCGATAAAATATAGCATAAATTATTTTACTTTGACAAATCTCATCTTTCATTTTTTACCTGTTTGCCATGTCCTAGCTGCATTGCTGCCATTCAAATTAGAAATGCAAATATACATAATATAATGGCAGTGTATGATTTGCCATGCACATTTAAAATCCCACAAACAAATTATAACATGAAGTGAAGTGTATGGTTTAAAGATAAGCAGTTATCTAGCGATTCCAATGCACCCATGGTCCATGCATTGCCACATGGTATCACATTGTGTACTGCTGCCTCCGTTGTAACTACAGTCCCTTCCCATATGTGATCCATTTGAGTTGATAGTATGCATGGTGAACTTGCGTGTACCGTGTGATAAAATTTTGCTGCACTCTCGTGTCAACCCTTCCTCGTGTTTTCCAACAACCTTCTCTCACTGACAGAAAATTCCATCAAAAGGAAAATTGATTGAATGGCAATCCTTACCCACCAAAACATTTGGCACAAATGTCAGCTCTTCCTCATGTTTTCCAACAACCTTCTCTCACTGACAGAAAATTCAATCAAAAGGAAAATTGATCGAATGACAATCCTTACCCACCGAAACATTCGGCACAAACAACTGGTGCTGCTTCATGTATGATTGATAGGACTCAACAAATGGCTCATCAATGCCAAAGAGCAGCAGCTCGAAGGACAACAACTGCAGCTAGGGCCTTTTTCCTTGTTTTGGAAGTTGAGGGTTTTGGCTGGTTTAATCGATTGCTCTATTGGAGGCCAAACTGTAGATATAGGTCTATAGTTGGGCTCTTGTTGACGGGTGTTTCATGACACTCTCCAACATAGAATAAAATACAAGTATTCTATCCTCTCTTGAACAATGAAATCTCAAATGCTAAACAATGTGATCAATTAAAGTAACCCCAAGATTTACAAATGTTAAATCTTGATGTTGTAATGAATAGACTCAGTGAAATGATGTGATTTGTTGTTTTCATAGAGGGACTTAAGTTTATCACTTCTACAAAGCAACTGAAACTTGAACATCTGATAAGCAATTTAAGTGATGCTTTCTTCCTAAACTAACTTAAACTTTACCAAACAAAGATCAAAAGGATAAGGGTTAGAGAATCTAATCTGAGGCCTATGAACAATGATGATAATGGATAGTGCTTTAGATAGAAAATTCTTTATGGAACTACTTTCTACTTAACCACAGATAGCTCACAACGCCATAGAGGGCAATCTTCTAAAGATAGTGAAATATTTTCATATTATAAACATCCATCCAAATACCCAATTATGGTGTAATCCAAATTAATATCCACAATCAAACTAAGATCATAATAAGTTCAGACTAATCATGCACTGCAATTTGCAATCAACAAATTACAATTGTATGAACCAATGAATCCATCAAATATCTTCACATTTTTTCATTAAAATCAATGAACTTCAACTAAATGTTGAAAAGTAGAAACCATGCAAAATATTGAAACTTCATACAAAGTTCTACCATATTTTCAATGAAAATTTTGTATTGATTTTAACTAACAACAATTTCTAATCTCCTCTTAATGTTTCTACCACCATTATTATTGCTATTAACTTCTAACCCTTTACAAATGAAATGAGCCTTATATAGACTTTGAGCTACAAAATGAAGGGCTCAAATTGACTCAAATTTAATGGCCAAGATAAACAATAACACCCTAAGTGAAGTTGGTTATAACTACCACCTCATACATTTAATGTCAACCAATGAGAATTACATGACTTTGAATGCACATCTTTTTAGGGAAAGGACCAATAAAAATGAGTTGCAAAATCATATTAGATGTAATTCCACATGCCAGCTTCCCTCTTTGTTGGAGTCATGTTCAGCGAATATGGATATGTTGACCTTGAATTATTTGATTGCTTGAGATGAGTAGATGCCACCTTAGCTCTTACATGCCTTGTAAAGTTTCTCCTTTCTTCATCTTTGTTTCAACTCCACTTCTTTATCATCATAAAGAAGTCTTGGCATCTCTAACTTTGATTTGAAACTTCAAAATGCTTTCCTTGGTCCTTTCTTCTGCATTTCCATCCTTATCTTCACTATTGGAATCCTCTTTCTTGGATATCCTTGACCTCGACCTCCTTATCATAGTTGTATCCTCTAGGTTGTGATGTCCTTCATTGTCATATTCTTGAACGTGTTGATCTTGTCTTCCATTGCAATTCTCGTCTTTCATCCAATAGTCGCCATCATTCCATGTATCAATCCAAAAAAAAACAGAGACTTCCTTGGATTACAATTGTGGATAAAACCTTAATGTTAATTCCAAAATTCCTTAAGTGAAATGAAATACAAAAAACTTGTAATTTTCAAATGATAACACAAAACCTTGCATTTCTAATTTACCCTGAAGATCTTTAAAATAAAATGCATAGCTATCATTCTTCAAGGTGAAATTGTGAAACAAATCTTAAAATGATATCAATAATTTACAAATTTTGCTTCACAAATTTTTACTCTTGTTCATGGTTTTTTCATTTTTTTTTTCAAACGAATTTGTGAGGAGCTCAAGGACTCATCTTCAACACGGGTTTTTCCCATGAAATTCCAAACGAACCTCATCATGAATATGGATTTTTCCTTGACTTAACATTACGTTCTTGAATTTTCCTTCTAATTGATCTTGGATTTTCATAATTTTATCTTTGGAAATTTTAAAATATTCCTTCCTTAACCCCTGGAGCTTTCCATCATTTTCCCTTGACAACTTTCTTGACAATTTTTTCTTAATGATTTTTCCTTGACTTTGCAATGATTTGGCTCTTCTCTCATGAATAAAAATCCTTATTGCAACCTTGCAATTTTTCCCTTATCTAATCTTTAGAATTTCATAATCCCAATCTTGGAATTTTCTTGTTATGAATCAAAATTCTTCTTCTAACTTTGATTTTTTTTTCTTCACTTTTTTACTTTTATTCAAGGAATTTGAATCAACCTTGTTTTCCTTTCTTGTCAAGGTTGGAAATCTGACCTTGGCAAGGCATTCTCCTTGGTTTGGAATTGAAACCTTGGAATTTTCCTTGTGATTTCCTTCTCTCAAGTTTTGAAATTTTTTCTTTGCATTGGACTTTTCTTGACAACTTTCACAAACTTTCAAATTACATGTTTTGGCAAGCAAATTTCCTCATGATTTTGCACTCTATCCCTCTTCTTGAAGATCATTCATTCCCTACTAAAATTTTGGATTCTTTTTGTTTTCCTTGGATCAAATGAATATTCATTGTTCAAATCTTGGATTTTCCTAGTTTCCTTGAGGATTGATTATTCATTCCTCATCATTGACTTGGATTTTTGACTCGACCTACCCATTCCTGACATGAACATACTCTTTCTTGACTAAGTCATTGCACTCTAGGGTTATCTCATGGATTGATCAATGTTATCCTCTAGATTGACAAGACCTTGCTACCTTCTCCCAATGGCTAGGAGACCAAAAACTATTGCTAAGCTAAACAACTAAGCTTGTTAGAAATATTGTCATTGATGTCAAAGGAGCAAAGAAGAAGTTATCATTAATGCTAAAGGATCGAAGAGGAAGCTATCATTAATGACAAAATGATTGTTGCAAGTTGGTAGATTTTGTCATTGATGTTAAAGGTGAGATTGTATATGCAAGATTATTTAAAAGGTTGTCATCATTATCATTGATGACAAATAATAGTATTGAAGTTATGAAGAGTTCATTTAATATGTTTAGTAAGTCTGATGATACATTGATCATAATTCAATACACTAAACATTGCATGGATAGAGGTTCTTCAAAGGGTACCTATAGTTAATGATTAAAGATTAGACACAATGATTAACATGGCAAGTATGAAGCTTATTAATGACGGTGATTAAGATATTCATCAATCAAACACCAATGGCAAAGGATAAACCTTGTTTGAACAATTAACTTGAAGGAGTTTTGACAAAGTCAAAGTGATTGTTAGAACAATGAGTTCCTTCCATTGACTTCATCAATATGTGATCAACAATCATATTAAGGAAGAATCTGATGATATATGATTGATCAGAGCAAACAACACAGTGCCTTGTTAAGAATTTTTTTTATATGATATATTAAGGGAAACTTTAAAGATAAAATAATGTCTTGTTATTAGAACAAGCAAGAAAATCTAATGAAGAATGATGAAGAGCAGTGACCGAGTTTATTATGCATCGATCATAGCAAGTGGAGCAACAAATATATTAAGCCATGCAATCACAGTTTATGTGCAACAATGAACACCACTCATCTTATGAACAACAAGTAAATACACATCAAATTCAGATCCTTGTAAACCAACGATGGAAAAGAATAAGGAGAAACAATAATATAAAAATTAATAAAAAAGAAGAAAATGACAAAAAAAAGAAGAAACAAAGGCAAAAACAGGGAAAAGACAAAAAACAAAAAATGACAAAAGACAAAAAGTGTATTGATTGCATTTAGATAAGAAGAAGCAATGACTAAGAAAAATTAAAGAACATTAAATGTTTATGAAAAGCCATATAAGACAAAAATTGAAAGGGAATACAAGAGCAAGGAAAGAAAAACAAAATCCAAGTAAGTTTATTGATGAAGTAAATGTTTCCAAGAGAAATGCAGAAACCTTGGAGCAATCACCCAAATGTGAAGAATGAGGCATGAGAACTTTTGAAAGGGGAAAAGCAAAGAAAAACCCCTCGTGTTATTATGAATGAGGCAATGCCTAAAAAGAGAGAGAGAGAGAGAGAGAGAGAGAGAGAGAGAGAGAGAGAGAGAGAGAGAGAGAGAGAAGCTCTTTACAATAATGTCATTAAGAAGAAATGAAAGAGGAGAGATCTTTTAAATAGAGATAAGGAGAGGAATTACAAAGTAACTCCCGAATCTATGAATGCCACCATTCATAAAATGTGTGCCATGTGTCCACATCCTCTTAAGGAGGAAATCTAATATTCCTTAATAAAGGAAGATAAAAAAAATGACTTGTCCTCACACATGTACTAGAGGACAAATTACATGTAGGGATTCCAAAGGAATATCCTAAACTAAATATAAATAAACCCAAGCCAACTAAAGATTAAATATTCTAACACCACCCCTTAAGCTTTACTTGGAGAGTTTACATCAAACCCTTCAATGGGTTGCAAACCAAGATTTTTATAATGAAATTGGAACTTCTCTTTACAAAGTGGCTTGGTCAAAATATTTGCAACTTAGTCTTCCCCCTTGTAATAGAGGAGTGAAACTTGCTTGTTTTCAATTCGTTCTCTAATAAAGTGGTGTTGGAGAGCAATGTGTTTTGTCCTTGCATGGAAAACTGTATTTTTAGCCAAGGCAATGGCACTTTGGTTGTCACAATACAATGGAGTTGGTTTGTGTTGAGGTAGACCCAAATCTTCAAGTAGTCTTCTAAGCCACAAGGTTTCTTTGGAAGCATTAGTGCATCCTTTGTACTCAACTTCAGTGAATCCAAGAGAGGTAGATTGTTGCTTTTTACTATTCCAAGAAATTGCTTCTGAACCAACAAAAAAACAATAACCACAAGTAGATTTCCCATCATTGGGATCTCCACCTAGATCGGAATTAGTAAAACATTTTAAAGTAAAATCAGAATTTGCATCATAAAACAAATCTACATTAATAGTTGCTTTAATATATCTTAATTTTTTTTTAGCAACTTTAAAGTGTGTTTGTTGAGGTTTAGACATGAATCTTGAAACCAAACCAACACTATAAGCAATATCTGACCTAGTAAGAGTTAAATAATTCAAACTTTCAATTAATTATCTATACAAAGTAGGATCAACAAGTGGAGTTTGCATATCAAGCATTAACTTAGTGCCTAATTCAATAGGAATTGAAACATGATTAGCATCATTCATTTTAAACTTGTCTAAAAGATCTCGAGCATATTTACTTTGAGATAGAAAAATACCATTACTTGTTTGCCAAATTTGCATTCCCAAAAATGATGTTAAATTCCTAAATCAATCATTTGAAATTTTTGATTGAGTTGAAACTTAATTTCAGAAATCAAATTATTGGAACTTGAAGTTAGAATTAAATCATCTACATATAAAATAATAATCACAATGTCATCTTCACTATGTTTAATATACAAATTTGGATTATTTTTACTTCTAATGAAACCTTGAGAAAGAAAAAATGCATTAATCTTAGAATACCATTCTGTAGGAGATTGCTTCAAACCATAAATTGATTTCTTTAACTTGCAAACTAAATGTTCATTTCCTTCCTTAACAAAACCAGGAGGTTGAGACATATAAATTTCCTCATGTAAATCACCATTAAGAAAAGCACTTTTAACACCCATTTGGTGATTAGGCCAATTCATTCTAGAAGCTAAAGCAAGCACAAGTTTAATTGTAGGCATTTTAGCAACAGGAGAAAATGTTTCATTATAATCCAGTCCTATTTGTGAAAAACCTCTAGCAACAAGTCTAGCTTTAAATTTACTAACTTGATTATTAGCATTCAACTTAGTTTTATAAAGCCACTTGCAAGAAACAAGATTTTTACCATGAGGCAAGGGAACTAAATCCCAAGTTTGGTTAGAAATTAAAGTATCATATTCGTCCTTCATTGCTTTTTGCCAATGTGGTTGATTTTTAGCTTGATCAAATGTTTTAGGATCATTAGAATTCATAATAGTAGACATTAAAGCATAATTACAATAATTAACTCTTCTAGTTTGAAGTCTATCCATTCTAGCTAAGTATTCATCACTATCATGAATTAAAGATTTAAACCATTTAGGTCTTCTTTTAGAAGTAATGGATTCATCACTAGAAGAAGAGACATGAGGAGTAGAGTTATTATTATCATCATCACTATCACTAGAAGGAATATAAAGAAATGCATGAGGAGTAGGGTTAAGAGAAGGAGGTTGGTCCTCCACAAGCACAAATTTGCTTTGAGCAAGTTCACCATCTTCCACTTTAGAACAATCATGAATGCCTTTTTCTGCAATACAACCATCTCTTGCAACTTTTACCTTGTTAGTAATAGGATTGTAAACT
This sequence comes from Cryptomeria japonica, assembly GCF_030272615.1. Taxonomy (NCBI): domain Eukaryota; kingdom Viridiplantae; phylum Streptophyta; class Pinopsida; order Cupressales; family Cupressaceae; genus Cryptomeria; species Cryptomeria japonica. The sequence continues at coordinate 1,007,484,103 of NC_081407.1, read as the reverse complement.
CTATAACCTTTAATATTTTTATCATAACCAACAAAAATAAAAGGAAAAGATTTAACATCTAATTTTGTCTTTTCTCCTTAGGTTTGTGAACATAAGCTATGGAACCAAAAATTCTTAAATTTTGCAAATTGGACTTTCTACTAGACCAAGCTTCTTCAAGAGTTTTACCCTTTAAGGCTTTGGTAGGTGTTCTATTAATTAAATAAGTTGCACAAGCCATAGCTTCAACCCAAAGCTTGTAATCCATATTTTTCGCATGCAATAAACATCTTGCCATTTCCATAATGGTCTTATGCTTCCGTTCTGCCACACCATTTTGTTGCGGTGTATAAGAAATGGTAAGCTCATGTTTAATTCCAAAAGATTTCAAATAAGCATTAAATGCATTATTGACACATTCTCTTCCATTGTTAGTACGAAGAATCTTAATTTTAGAACCAGATTGCCTTTCTACAAACATATGAAATTCAGTAAATACATCAAGCAATTGATCCCTACTATGAAGGAAATATATCCATGTTCTCCTTGAAAAATCATCAACAAAGGTAAGAGCATACCGTGAACCTTGGAGGGAGGGATTCTCCATGGGACCCAAGAGATCACTATGAATTAGATGCAATTTAGTATATGCCCTCCAAGATTGACCATGAGGAAAGGGTTCCCTATGCATCTTACCACTCATGCAACCATTACAAACAATTTGAGAAGGAACAATAGTAGACAATCCATCAACCATATTTTCTTTTTCGCATCAATGAAATATAATCAGAATTGAGATGGCCAAGTCTTTCATGCCATATAGTAAAATCAACAGTAGTAAGCAAGAAATACTTTGTAGGAGCAAATTCATAGAACTTGAATAAGTTATCAATATCCATTTTAGTAGTAGCAATAACATGATTAGTTTTTGGATCAATGATATAACACACGCCCCTATAAAAGTTAATCTTATAATCTTGACAAAGTTTAGGCACTGAAAGCAAATTTGATTTTAATTTAGGAACATAAAGAACATCATGTAATTTCCCATTAGGGACATTCACATTACCAATAGCTTCATCTTTGCAACTATAATTATTAGCTAATTGAATAGGAATATTGGAAATATCAGGATGCAAAGATTCAAAACATTCTTTATGAGAAGCAATATGCTGAGATGTGCCAGAATCAATAATCCACTCAAGTGGTTGAGAAACATTATAAGTACATGTAAATACATTACGAGATGAATTACCATTATTATTACCTTTCTTATAATGAGGTTTATGTTGTTGATTATTTTGATTATTTTGTTTCATGGGATTTTTATCATTTTGCTTCTTAAAACAATTATTAGTCACATGGCCATCCTTACCACAATACGTACAATGAGGCCTCTTAGAATAATTATTCTTTTGATTATTATTAGAATTGTTATTATAGGATTTAGAATGAAATTTATTGTTAGAATAATAATAATTATGATTATTATTGGATTTAAAATGATTATTATGATTTTGATTTTTAGACATAAAAGCACGTTGACTACTTATAAGAGTACCAAATTGAATTAATTTAGCTTCCTCTTGACGTAATAAATTATGAAAGATATCATAAGTTAATTGAGTAGCTAAACTAGGAATAGCAAGTTGAGCATGAATATTAGTAATAAATTGCTGAAATTGACGAGGGAGACATTTTTTAAGAATAAGATGAATTAAACTTATATCAGCTAGTGTAACTCCTAAACTAGTTAATTGACTATTAATAGAATCAAACTTTAATAAGAATTCATCCATGGTTTTAAAATTCGTATACCTGAGATCTTCGAGTTGACCTTGAAGTTGAATTTTTTGGGATTCATTTGAGCTATCATAAGTTGTTTTTAAAATTTCCCAAGCTTCATACGCTTTTTTACAATTTCCAATTAGAACATACAAATCATGAACCATTGAAATACCAATCAAACCAAGTGCTTCCTCATTTTGAGCTTTCCACCTATCTTGGTTGGCTTGAGGAGCAATCGTAGCGGGCTCTAAACTTTTTTCAGTGGCAACATCCAAAAATGCTTGAAACGAAAAAATAAAAGAAATATGTGTTTTCCATGAATGATAATTATAACTATTTAATTTAATTTCCGGAATTAATGTAGACATAGTTGCAAAAAAAAGATTAGAAAAAATACCCCTTTTGATTAAAGTACGAAAAATAATCTCTTTGATTAAATCAAACCAAGTTCAAGAATAAAAATTAAAAATAACCAAATTAAATTTTTATTTATCAAGAAATGTTAAATTAAATTCAAAAAACTTTAAATTTTAGTTAAACAAACTAAATCTTTATTAATAATAAAGTAAAACAATTTTATATCAAAAACTTTATTAAATACTTAATGTATAAAAGTTTTTCAAACTTTTTAATATAAATTTCATAAACTTTTTAAATCTAACTTTTTAAACATATGTAAAACTTTATTAAAAAAACTTTATAAAAAAATCATAAACTTATAAAACACTTGAAAGTTTTATAAATTTTAAACTTTTTTTAATAAACTTTTAAAATTTGGAAATACGTGAATGGTTTAAACCTATTTGAATGAAACAAAAATAAGAGCCAAAACAGAGACGTTAGACAACGGGTTATAAGAGCAATGAGAAGCAGAACATGAGCAGAGGCGAACCGACAAGAGATGAATCCAGTCTGAAAAAACAAATTGATACATGAATAGGATACAACTGTTATAAGACGTTACAAACTGACATGTCAATAACATATGCTAAGAAATAAGAGCCAAAAACAAATATGTTACAAAAGTTATTGGCAATTTGGCGGTTAGAAAAAAAATTATTTATCTGATTGGAAGAAGAATTATTTAAACGATAAACTTATATAGATCAAACTTATTTATTTATTATTAAAAGTTATAATCATTCTAGTAATATGAGACGAAAATAATATGAAGAAGAGTTGTATATACTATAGTTTATACGCTGAACACACAAAACATGCGGGAGATCAAAATCTTATGTAACAAAAAAAACTCCAAACCTTTGTGCAAACACAGTTGAACATGAATAATAGAGAACTCGCCTGTACAGTGTGCAAGAACGAGGATACCAATCAATACAAAGGAAACGAGCTAAATAACAAACAATGCCTCAAATATATATATATATATATATATATATATATATATATATATATATATATATAAGCCTTCCAAAACCAAAACTTAAACTAAAAGAAAAAAAATCTTTGGCAGCAAGCCTTTCAAAGGAGATAAATTAAAGAATGAAAGAAAATAAAGAGGTTAGAACAGAGTTTTGGCGACAAGCCTTCCAAAGCTAAAAAATAATAAAATTTCCTATGGAATCTAAATGGATTAGACCTGTTTGAATTTGTTTTTTACTTAAATCATAACCTGCATAACAAAACGTTAAAGAACAACCTTCTTCTTTTTTCTAAAAAAAATGCTTCCAAGAAAGGTGAGCTCCACAGAATGGTAACCTTCATCAATCTCAACTTGAAACAAGGATTAGAAACATGCTCTGATACCATCATTAGTACATTCGGGTCAAAATTTCGACAGCAAATCGTCGGAAGTCCGACGCATTTTTGTCGCACTACCGACAAAAAAAGCAATCGAAAACTTTTTGTTGGAAGTTCCGACTATCCTTGTGGTCATCGCAATTCCGACATCAGCCCCATCCTTTCCGACGACCGCCATTGATACTCATACCCAAAAAGAATACCGTCTCAATCTCGGGTTAGCGTCAGAATTCCGACATCAAAGCGTAAAAATTCCGACAGAGGAGTGTCGTCGGATGCACAGAATCCTCGTTGGAACTCTCCTGGAGGCCGTCGTAATTTGAACCCTTTGGCGTCGAAATTACGACGGTCCCTAGGAGAGCTCCGACGAGGATGTTGTGCATTCGATGACACTCCTCTGTCGGAATTTTTACACTTTGGTGTCGGAAGTCCGACGGTAGGCCGATTTTTCAGAAATTTTTTTTTATAGAAAAAGATTGGCATTGGTATCTCTATTCTATCTCTCTTCTCTATCCCTCTCTACTATCTCTCTTCTCTCTCCCCTCTCTAGGTCTCTTTCTCCATCCCTCTCTTCTTCTCTCCCTCTCTACTTCTCTTTCTCTACCCTCTCTAGGTCATTATCTCTTCCTCTCTCGCTCTCTCTCTCTCTCACACACCTCTAGTCTGTGCATATGAGCCTTTCAAACCCACTTAGGGGTAAAATAGCCCTAAGTTGGCCTTATTTTGAGGAAAAATACAAACGTTTAAAGGATAAAATCAGTACTTTTCTACATTGCCGACCCCAATCTGTGCAAACCTTCTTGTTATTTGCGCCTAAATCTGTGCATGAGAGGAGTCCAAACCCACTCAACAAGAGAAGAGCACCTTAAGTCAGCTAGAAGGAAGGTAAATTCATGAATTTAATAAACAATTATTGGGCTGGCCAACCTATGGAGGTGAAATGAAGGCAAAGGTAAAAAGGAAGCATATAAAACAAAGATCAAATGCTCATCAAATTCAATTTGCAACCAATTAAGAGGAGAAGAATTAGGGAGCAGGTCTGTGAATTAGGGTATAAAATCAGATTAAATTTATTTGTGATGCATTATTTGTTTTTCATTTCATTCATGATATGTTCTTTCTTGCTTTCAGGATGTCATGAGGACTTCATTACAAGGAAAAGAACACCTTACCCAACATGTAGAGCATGCCAACATCATGCTTCAATGCAAGGATGAAGACACTTGATGAAAGGAGGCTTCAAGGCATGAAAGAGGTCATTGGCATCATGGAGGGTTTTCACATCAATATCAACACCAAGATTCATGAGTTTAGGATGGCAACATGAGGAGCTAAACCTATTCAAAGCTTTCAACAATGCAATACAAAGGAAGGAGCATCTCAAGGTGCAAGGACAATGTCAAATGATGATCAAGATATTATGAGGATTCAACAAGGAAGAAACAGAAGACTATCTTGCATTCCCTTCGAAAATCCAAGAATAGCAATCAGTAGAATAAGGAGAAATCAATAAGGATTGCTTTAAAATGAAGGGATCTACAACACGATAGGCCATATGTAAGACATCAATCACCAATGATCAAGGTATTCAAGTCAGAGTTACAAAGGTGATCAAGGTTGGATAGATCAAGAATAAGTGGGTTCTACATCAAGCCTAGGCATTACAAAGTCTATATCAAACATAGTCACCAAGGTGAATTACCCCACAAAGAGGTAGATTTTTGAATCTCAAAGAGGATTTCATCAAAGCAAGCCATTCAAGTCAAGTATATGCACCATGAAGTTGAAGCAATCATCATCGGTATGGAGATGCAACAAAAGGAGGACCAAGCATCATCAAACATATACTTCATTAAGCACACGGTCACATAAAAGGATCAAGAACTATCAGGAAGATGGAAGGACACAAACATGATCAAGTAGATAGTTTCAAAAGAATTAATCAAAAGCTAAGGACTTGATCATCTAGATGATACAATTTGGGAATATGTCCCACCACCTTCATCATGTTGAGAAAACTAGATAACGTTGAGTATCAAGAGATATTGCTCAATCACATAAGCTTTGTGATGATCGACTTGGCAAGTTGAGTTGGCATCCAATCATCGTCAACCTAATCAAGTGAAGCCACATTGACATGTCCAAGTTCATCGTACTTGATTCATCTAATGAATGAGCTAGTGACACATTGCAATGCATCAAAGTTTGTTCAAGCATACCTAACCTATTTCCTCTTTGGTTAGAATTCAAGGTGGACATGTGTCCTATTCAATGTAATTATTTAATTGGCTAGAATGGAGTTTGTTATAACAAGCCCTAATTAAGGTTTCACTATATTATCTCGACTGTTGATTTGATAGTCAATTTGGGTCATTCATTATAATGGGGGTCTATAAAAGGCCTAGCCTTTTCATTTGTAAAGGTTAATAGTTGCTAGTCAACAATTAATAGTTCATAGATAGCAGTTAGATAGCAAGTATAGTAGAGTAGGAGGAAAGAAGGAATTGTTGCCAAGACTTGTTGATTTTAATACATGATCTTCATTGAAGCATGGTGGATTTCTACATGTAATTTCTACATGTTGCATGGCTTCCTGTTACTTCTCAAGTTTAGATAAATTTCATATATTGCAATGGAGAAATGTGATAATTTCTTGATGGAATTCCTGTTCATACTATTTGTAATTTGCTGGTTGTAAGTTGCAATGTATGGTTAGTCTGAACTTCATTAAGCATAAGTTCAATTGTGAATGTTCACTTAAATTGTGCTAGTTTTGAGTATTCTAATGAATGTTCATGATATGAAAACCCTTCGTTATTCCTTAGAAGATTGCATTAGTTTTGTGTACTTGTTTCTGCATGGCAAAGCAAAGCTTGATTATGGAATTCGTCTATCAAATCATCATCCTTTATTGTCACTATTCTTAGGATTAAATTAGATCTCTAAACCCTTTATCTCTTTTGTCTTTTATTTTCCAAGCAAGTTAGTGTAGAGTCCAAGTTCCGATAGAGTTCAAGAAAAATGTAAGCCCCCTTGCGATTCCAGCAAAATCACACCATATTCATTAAGTCTATCCCATGCAATTAAGTTGCATAGTTCGTATTGTAAACCTTGGAGTTGCTTTGATTGATCACTTTGTTTAGCATTCAAAGTTTCTTTGTTCAAGAGATGATAGAATACCTTGGTATTTTATTGTGTTCACGACGCATAAAAAAACATCAATAGGTGGTTCTAGATGAAAGATAGTTGTGGGTTTGCATGCATGTTTAGTGCATGATTCAAGGAGGTTGTTTGCAACTTTCTCATTGAGGAGATGTTGGTATGCAATCATTAGTCCCTCATCATCTCTACAATATTTTCTTGATGGATTCCTTGACTAGTGGAATTGTTTGGCAAATCGGATTTGGAGTTGATTTGGTGTCTTTGTCTTGAGCTCCATATGGTATTTCTTTGTATATCAGTTTGCAAGTTATTGATGTGATGATGAGTTTTACATGTGTCATTGTTTTAGATCTACAAGTTACGCAGTTGTATGGATTTAATCCACCCATTGGTGATGCAAAGCCCTTGTTGCTGAGACTGGATCCTTCACTCAAGAACCCCAAACAAGGACCCTACAACTTCTACAAAGACATCAAGGGTTGGATTGGTTTAAATTTGATTGTTTTCATACCTCTCCCCATACTAAGCCATCTGGACAATGCCAATCCCACAGTGTCTCACAAAAGTCTCTCAGGACTCAAAGGCCACTACACCCAACCAAAGGTGGACACACACTTCCTAAGGAAATGGGGACCTCCAATACCTTGATTTACTATCCTATAGGGTTAATAGACCTGTTCCAATCATCAAACATGATGTATTGAGAAAAATTAGTACTGCTGCTACAATTAGGCCTGTCATGCCTAGTAGCCCTGCCAGTCTGAAAAACTTAAGGTTTCTTGTTAATTTCTCAAAATACTTCTGAAAATGAGAGTGGATTTTGTTTAATTCAAGTGATTTCCAAAGGATTCCAAAAGGGTTTGGGCAGATCCAATGTCTAAGGGTTATAAACCCAACTTCACTCCGAGGCCTAATAGCCCTAATTAGGCCACCTTAACAAAGGAAGTATACTCAAAACCTGCTGCCTAGGTAAAGTAAGACCTGAGACATGTGGGGGACATGGATACAACATAAATTACCAAGTTATAGCCCTTGGTTCCACCACTATCATCATTTGTGGGGTCAGATGCATACCCAGCCAAGGTGGTCACATAGAGATGCCCACCTCTAAAACTTCAAACCCTCGCCTTTACCTGTCACTTCCCTGCAAAAGGTCTTGGAAATATTAAAGTAAATTGTCACCACTTGCTTCACCCCAAAGGCCATACAAATCCCATGAGGTATCAGCAAGAAAAACTCATATTTGCTGTCAAACCCTAGGTAGACTGTCAAATCCGGGGTACCTTCACAAAAAACCACTTTTCTCATGGCTCTAGAAGAGTTAGAGGCTCAGACTTGTTGCATTGGAAATTTAAGATACGTGAATTTCATATTCAAGAGGTTTCATGCCTTGGAGAAAGCCGTACTGTACGGAATATGGGAAATAGCAGCAAAATGCAGGAAAAAGACAGATTTTTATTGGTTTCTTTGTTCACAAAACTTTCATTTTCCTTCAACAACCTTGCCAAAGGTTGGAATTAGACCTTTAATGAACCTTCCAATAGTTATCAACTGATTTTGGAAACCAACATGGCGGTTTGGAGGAAGTTGCAATTTTGGGTTAAAAGTTGTCATAGTTGCTTGACAACTTTTGACAACTTTTGACATTTTGTCCTCCTAAACACACCTAGACACTAATTGACCCCTAAGACACTTAAAACTCTTCAAATGCACTAAAAATGCCTTCAAGGCATGAATAACCTCAATTGCCATATACCCAAGGTGGTTTATAACACACCTACCTAGGGCATAGGCTTACAAGGTGGGGTGACTTATTACATCAACATGAAAATAAACCAAAACTATCCTTAAGTGTTTCAAAACCTGAAAACCAATCAAGAGGAGTTTGATTCTTCAAGAATCCCATGATTTTAATTTGAAGATGCCCCTGCATCAATTGGCTATAGTGAGATGACTTGAATGTGGACTGTCTATATCCACAAATCTATGGTCATTTGTGCATTGGTATGTTGCACTGGGATGGGAGGAAGGAATATTAGAGTACCTAGATAGATATATATTGCCACTCTTAGTGTGGGCCACTATTAAGGGATTCTTGAATGGTTATGGAAGGCATACAATTTAGTTTGTAGCAATGAAGTTCCCTCAGAGGGCATGATGCCAAGCTTTTTTTTGGGGAGTTACCTCCCCATTTGATGGGGAAGTTGCAACTTTTTGGACAAGACTTGGCTTTGATTGTGAAAGTTATGCTTGCATGATTATGAAAGGATATAAGTTTTACACGTAGGATCTAGATGCTTTCTTTCCTTACCTATGCGGGGAGAGATTTTCCTTCAAATCATGCCCAGCCGAGGTAAACCTCTTTGGAATAATAATAACAAGCATTTATTTAACAAAGTAAATTATATATAAGAGCAGTATATGCATGGATTTACAAAAGTGTCATGCAGAATGTAGATGTATACCTTGTTACTTAAAAACAAAAGTTCTTCTCCGTGTTCATTTTTCCATGATATAACTTGACCTCGGGCAACCTTTTGACTGTCAAGAAGTGATTGCCTCAGATGAAAGTAGTGATAAATGTCACTATCAACAAAAGAACAACCAATAAATGATAAATTTGCAGTGAGATCATAGTGCCTAAATCAGTCTAAAAGCTTATAAGGATCAGAACCAAGCCATATAAGCTTTAAAAACAATTTGAGAGCATCAAAGTCATCTACCAGACATTAGAAATTGTCAAATCAATGACACATTCATATCAAGCATCTTTACGTTTTTGAAAAGTAGACCACATTTCAGATCTAGATGACACCATAATGACTTTGATTTCCTCTTGCAAGATATTCCTCCATCATGTATTGCTTCATCGAAGTTCAAATTTTCTTCTTCAAGGGCTCTCAATGATTCTCTATATAGGATTCTTCGTGTCTATGAGATCCACTTCATTGGGAGGCCTACTTAAACATTTCACATCTGTTTGTGGACTCTCACCTTTCAAACATTTCACATCTTATAATTGAGCTTCGCTTTGTTTCGAGAATAGTTTAATATTCTCTACTTAACAGGGCCAACCACGTGAAGGTGGAAGCTCATTTGGCCTCTCCCCCCCCCTAACATCACTCTAAATTCCCTGTTAACATCTAACATTCATTCATTCTTTCATCCATTATTAAAATATAACATTCATTCATTATCACATAACGTTCATTAACACATAAAATTCATTAACTTTCATTAAAACACAACATTCATCAATAATCATCAACACATATCATTCATGAACATTCTTTAGCACACAATTACATTCATTACACATAAAAATCAGTCATTATCAAATAAGGTAGATTACAATCATTTCTTTTTTTTTTTTTTTTTTTGAAGCTATGAAAACACTAAGTGGAACATCGGTTTCTTCATCATTTCCCCCATCTGCGGATGTTATGCCCTCTTCTCGTGCTCTTGATGTATGCCTAGTCCTATACAAAGGACGAGGATGCTGAACCAAAGGGGGGTCCTCTGCAATAACAAAGAATTGGGTTAAATTCAAAACATTTTTTATTATTGTTACAAGTATTTCATTAATTTAAAGAACACAACTGTTACACTCTTTACCTGATGGGGCCACATCATCTTCCATATCATTTTGTCTAGCCTCAACCTCGACATGCTGAGCACCCTCTAGATCCTCTGGAGTTGAAATACGAAATGTTACATTAATCAATACACCAATTGCAATTAAATTTGTTTAAAGGAATAACAGTGGTCCTCTTTACCTGATTGGGGAATATCACGTTCCTGATGTTGTCTATCTGGATCATGCTCCACTTGGTCACCACCGACTACATGTTCTAAAATATTAACAATAAAGGTTACATTAATTACTACACTAATTTTCAATTTAAGATGTTTAATTGTATTAATAATTACATAAAAAAATTTGAATAGCAAATGAATACCTCCACTACTAGGATGCACATCCGAACCTTCATGTACAGGTTCTGTTCCATGATTATCATGCTGCATTGCAATGTCACGTGCAGTGTTATCATTGCTTGCTTATTTAAAAAAAATATAGTCACTTTATGTTGAAACTTAACATCAAATAGATTATTGGTTAAGTATTCAATTTGAAATAATTTTCATTTAGCTTAATTACCATTGTGACAGATGCATCAAAATCTCTTGTTTGCCCACTCAATTCTTGTAGCCGTTCAGCCACGGCTATATAGCCTTTCTGGTAGCCAATTCTCTTGTCATCTTCCGTGGGCGCTCTATTGAATTCAGAGCCCTGCATTTTTGCTTAGTATTGTGAATTTTGCTTGTATTGTTTGATAAACAAAAAAATTGTTTACAATTTATAAATATTTTGATGTGATACTTAATTTACTGATTCTTACAATTCGTGCGGCAAGTTTCATATAACTACCAGAGTTGAGTTTGTGTTGCCCATGCTTTTCTTGTCTTGCCTTGGTTGCCTTTGACATGTCACTCAATCTATGAAAAGTTTGAAATATGTTAGATTATATAAATATAATGAATAATTAGTACATATTCACATTCTTAATAGTATCACATACCTTCTTCTGGCGTCTGGTGGTGTATTTCCTTTTTTCCTTTCAATTCTCTCCTTTGCATCCAAAATCAGGTCCTTCCACTCCCTCTCTGGAATCATGGGGGGACGCTCATACTTTACGTTCTTCTCTAAATGTGTCTTGTATTGGTCCCTCACATACTTCAGATATGTGCCAGCTTTTTCTAGGAGCTTAGTCTTGTCGAATGTGTAATTTCCAAACAACCCTACCATACGGTTTGTGAGTTCATCTTTTAACTTTTTTTCTTGGTCATTCCATCTTAAAAGCTAAAAAAAACCTGTCAGATTTAGAAAGAAATTGAAGCTACCTTTGATATAGTTCAAGAAATGGATAAAAGGAAAACTATTCTAGCAATGATATGAAATCAAAATAGTGGATAAGGGTTAGTTCACGTATGATGTTCCACCTTTTATGTATGGTGGGCCCAAATATCTGCAATGAAATGTCATTAAGATTTTTATAAAAAATATCATTTCCTGCAAAAAAAACATGGGATCATTAGTCCAAAATGAGTGATCAGTAAGTAAATTACAATTAGACTATATATAATAATATTTTAAAAGTACCTGGAACCTTCTGTATCTTCAAGGGAATCAATTCTTCATTTCTCACCACCAATGTGGCCTGCAACGTTCCCGTACTAGCAATACGGGAAGATCCAGGAAATGATGGTATGTTATCAGCAGTACTCGCCTCTGGCGCATCCTCATGTGTATCTCCTACCATAGTAAATGAATCCACTATGAAATGCCTCCAAGAAAGAACACTTCAAGGGTAATAAACACATAACGAAAGAGAGAGAAAAAGAGGGATCTACCACCAGTGGGCGAGTCAACACGAGCCGGTGCAACAGACAATGTCTGCATGCTACATGTTGCTGACATTACAGTCGGCAATACAGTTGGGCTCGACCTTTGACCCATGTCAGCACCTGAAGAGTAATACATTAAATATGTAAAACATTAAAAAAGCAAGTTCACAAGTCCAAAGGAGTGGTTTTAATATATAGAACATGTTCATCACCTAAACTACTCGCAATACCCTGATCATCGCCACCAGGATGATGAGGCCCTATAAATTTTTGTAAAAACAACACATACATATTTTAGTTAATGACATAAAAGAGATAAAAATATAAACCATTATTGAACTTTTATTATGATTAAAGCTTTCATTACTGCTTACTTGCAAGTTTTCCATTGTTGTCAACAGTAGTTGCACCCTCTTTGTTATCTCATCAGTCTGAGGTCTTATGGTTGCCAAATCAAGAATCTCTTGCCTAATTTTTCTAATATTCTTATGTACAAATTGCATAGGGTTTGCGGTAAGTGCGATGTCATCAGTGCATAACACTGTCGAGTGCCCCACATCCCTATGGAGGTGCTGAGGTACTGCAGGTTCCTTTCCCTTATCCAAAACATCTGTCTATGACAAGAATATAATTAACACTATCAAAATTACTTCAAAACACTCAAGAAAAGATCATAATGTAACAGTTTGATTCTATCTAATTTGTACAATTACAATGAGGTTTACCTGCTCCGTAGAAGTGTCGAGACCTACACCCCTATTTGTGCTATGTGGTGGATCCATGTGGCCCTATGACAAAGAAAAAATATAAAAATGTTAGCGAAATGAAACCAATAGGCTTAGCAAAAAAACTTAATAATACAATGGTTTATTGGATTCATTAATTGGAAGTTGGCTTAAATGGTATATATATAGTACGTACCACCCCCATGATAGTAACTTTGTTTGTATCTGTACGATTCAAATTGTAATCGATTAGCAGCTCTTCCCCTGCACTTATTGATTTTATCGCACATACAAACACACAATTTCCCTCACGTGCCTCAAATATGCAATTGGGTTGCTTATTAGTTGACCCAAGTCGTGTACTATTTATAAAACTTGCAATATTCCCTGTTGCTTTTGGCCTTCCATCAATGTATACAACCACTCGTTTACTTTGATCATTATCTTTTTGTTGTATATAATTGGCTGACAATGCATACCTACGCATACTTTTTTTATATCGAACAATCTGCATCCAATCATTATAATTGTAACAAGGTCCAACAAACTCCATCAATTCAACAACTTTGTTGTAATAGACCTTTATGCTGTCCATGGAAAATAGGCCCAAACCATGTAACGACGAAGGTGCTATGCGATATATCCTCTCATTAACACAAAAATCAGTGTTTATTGGAGGAAGTTCCTTGGGTACACATTGTTTCAGTAGATGTTTGTACCTCAAGGGCACCTCAATGTCACCTTTGGTCTCATCATCATAAGAACATGACCCCCCTCGAGCAAGAAAAAATTCCATGCGTTTATTGAATTTTCTTCTAATCTTTTGACCTCTAGTTGATCTCCCTATTTGAGATCTACTACATGTCTCACTTTCCTCTTCTATTCCTGCATTTCCCTCACTCGAGGAAGACACATCTGACAAATACCTATTTGGTGATACTTGTGCACCATCAAATGAGAGAGTTAGTTGGTAATGAGAGAGATATTTTGCAAATAAGGGTAATATTGATGAAGAAGTCGGACATAAAGTTGATATTGAGATTAAAATTTGAGTAAGTCCAACTGGGGCCTCAAGTGTTGATAACTGTATTAGATTTGCTGCTAATGTTGATGTTTGAAAAACTGAGGAAGTTTGTTTTTCTTGTAATTTAAAAAAAATATATTATTTCTATAAGGTGTATTGACTTATACCTGTCGATCCATGAGACTGTGCAGGATCCTCGTCAAAGGGGTTCAGGTTCTTGCACCAACAATTGAGCATCATAAGCATTACATTTGTAATTTGATAAACAATAAATACTGCAGTATCATAAGCATCATAAGCATCATAAACATCACATATGTATCATCATATATGTAATTGAGCATCATAAGAATCACATATGTATCATCATAAACATGTAATCCATCACATACGTATCATAAATCACCATCCATCACATAGCTAATAAGTAGTCCACATTCCATAAATAAACACAAAGTTCAAAAAATGTCACATGTATCATCATAAGCATGTAATCCATCACATATGTATTTTAAATCACCATCTATCACATAGGTAGAGGTGCATCATGAATTAATTAAGTAATGGCATTAGAATTCAAAACATATGAATTATTTATGTAACCATATAAGTCAAATCGATTTCTATCAAGATATCAATATTAAATAGATAATATAATAATCGCATCTCATACATTTCATTCATGTCATTGATCTTCTTCTTCATCCAACTCATCATCATCATCATCATCATCATCATCATCATCATCATCATCATCATCATCATCATCATCATCATCATCATCATCATCATCATCATCATCATCATCATCATCATCATCATCATCATCATCATCATCGTCATCATCATCATCGTCGTCGTCGTCATCGTCATTGTGTTCATCATCGTCATCGTCATCATCATCACCATCACCGACACCATCACCATCACCATCACCATCACCATCACCATCACCATCACCATCATCATCAGCAGCAGCACCATCATCATCATCAACTTCTTCTTCGTGTACATTTCCGTCAGGAACATCATCGAGTAACTGTCGATCGTGATCATCTATATCATCTTCTACTTCTTCGATATCTTCTTCTTCCATTACATTATACATTATCGGCCTTCCTCTTGGATCATGTCTAACAACAAATGACCAACCCAGTTTATGTGGAACCTCCGAGTAAAATACCTGCTCACATTGACTTGGAAGAACATAGGGCTCATCCCCAACTCATTCAAACGACCTTGTATTAACCATTGTAAATCCATTATCATGTTTGATAATAGTTCTATCAGGATCATTTATATTCAGTCGTAGCCTATACCATTTGACGACGAACATAACTAATTTGAAGGAATTAAAGTCACACTCAAGTATATCATCCAAAATGCCATAGTATCGATTTTGAGACACTTGAGGATGTATGTCGTTTCTAGATGAAATATTGGTCACCTCAAAGACTGCAGTTATCCCAGAATCACAAGTTTTCTTCATGTCATCCAACTGTTTGATGCAAAATTTATGACCATTGCAGCACATAGCCTTGTGGTGTTTGACCTGCAATATGTCTAACATATTAAAATTATTGCATCATGAGTTGATAAACATATGGGTGATTAATAAAATTATACGTACTTGTTGATCTCTTAAACCATATGCTAAATCAATTTCCCTTTGTGTAACATTGGAATCTCCATTACGATGACCTTCTTTAACCAATGAAGTGACACCATCCCATGTTAATGTGCGACCAGAATGTTGACATTGTTCAATCCACACCGTCATCCAATCAAGATTGTTTGCAATATACAAATGTAGCGCATCCCACTCCCGACCAACTGTACAAATAATGAATAGACCACTTACAATTGATTTATTTAGAAGATGAAGAATTAATTTACTACAGTAACATCTTATAATTACCTCTCACTTTCTTCAATCTACCTTTCTCCATCAAGTGCTCCCCTTCGAATTTATTAATGGGGTTGGGATCCCAAATGCGATCTATGTGGATTTTTGCTGCAAACTTAGGAAGATATTTAGTAATGTACACCATAGTTTGGTATACCATATATCCCTCCACCATAGAACCCTCAAGATGTGCTCTTTGTCGAACCAAAGCCTTAAAAAATTTCAAGTGCCTCTCAACCATCCACATTGACCTAGTGTGTATAGGTCCACACAATTCGATCTCCTCAACTTGGTGTATGAGGTAGTGTTCTTGTGCATTGAAAAAAGTTGAAGGTAGACACTTTTGCATTTCACACATTCGATGAGGGATTTTTCTCTTCCAATATTTTATATCTTCCTTGTGGATTTCTTTAGATGACAACCACCTAATTAAAGAGATTGAAGATGCAAAAATATATAAACGAGACTTTACAAAATAATATACAAATATATTGCATAACAAGTAAAACAAATGGCAAATATAATATCTATACAACAAATTGAACAAACATCACTACTTACCTCATGTATTTTCCAAGATCATATATGACTTGCTTGATATTATTGTCGAAGTGGTCTGGGAGAGATAGAGGTAGAACGTACTGCAACAATTATAAAATGATCTTTTCATTGTTTTCTAACATAATACAATGAAAAGTACATGCACAGTATACAAATATATAGTAAATACACAAGAACGCGAATTACCTTAATGAAGTTATGCCAATCATGCGTTTTCATCCCTGGCCCAAATTCACTCTTCTTTGATATGAGATTGTTTATGTTCGCAGCAAATCCTGTGGGAAATCAAATTTTTTGTATGACTTCTTTTATAGAATTGCTTTGCTGCTCCGTTAATAACCAAGGAAGGGCACTTATATTAATCTAATCTCCATTGCTATTTGATTGAATGACATTTTTCATTGCATGATTGGATTCCGCAATGTCACTACAAATTTTGACAATTTTTTCTTTGTCACGCCTTCCATCCAATATTTTCCATAATGTCTTTGTTATATTCTTTCCAATATGCATTGTATCAAACAAATGCACAATTTGTAGTTGCTCGTAGTAAGGCAACCTACTGAATTGTCTGGGATAAATTTTTAGTCCCTTTGGAAGGTGGCCATCCATGCCTTGACGACCTTCAGTATCATCAATTACATCATCAGTAAACAAAACACGATAGAAAAATTCAAATTCCAAACATAAACCATTAGATGGAATGACATTATCTTGACGATTAATTCTATTATATTCCAACTTCCATAAATGAGGAGTCATTCTTCGTGGCTTTGATGTAGTTTCTTCTTTCCCATTGAAAAGATGTTTTTCAGTATTCCGGTACTTATGATTTTTGTGAAGGAAGTGCCTATACTCATCAAACACCTGCTTTCCTAAACTTTTTGAATGATGGGATTTCATCTTTGGACCACAAACTGGACATGCAAATTTTCCCTTTGTTTGAAGACCTGCAAGATAATGTATAATTCTATTAAATCTATTAATTTTTATAATTATAATTATCATGCGCAACTTGAACACTATAACATACGACAAAAATGTGTTAGCCCTGGGGCATCATGTATTGTCCATACAAGCATTGCATGGAATTGAAATTGTCTTTGTCCTATTGGTCTAGAGATGTCATACATGGTCACACCATTCCATAACTCTAGCAACTCGTTGATAAGAGGCTCAATATATACATTCATATCTTTAACTTGGTACTTGCCTAGTGGAATGAACAAAAATATTACATAATTATTATGACCATTTTACTGCAATATTTATAATTAAATGTAGATGACTATTAAATGATAAAATACTTGGAACAATCATTGCCAACATTATGTGCTCCCTCTTTATTGACATCCATGGAGGAATATTATTGTTGATAACAAAAATAGGCCACACCGAGTAAACAGATCTCAACTCTCCAAATGGATTGACACCGTCTGCTACCAATGAAACCTTGAGATTACGAGGTTCTTCTTTAAAGTGTGGCCACTTTTCCTCTATGTCCATAAATGATGAACCATCCATAGGCATTCGAATAATGTCATCTCGACTTCTATTGCGTGCATGGTAATCCATAAATTGTGCCAAGCTATTGCACCTGAATAATCGTTGCATACATGGAATAATGGGAATATAACGAAGAACCTTGCGAGGCACCTTTTTTGTTATTTGATCTGTTCGATATCTACTGATATGACATTCAGGGCATTCTGTTCCAAATTCATGTTGTTTATGATATATAATATGATCATTGGGACAAGCATCTATTGTTTGATACTCCATTCCAATATCTTTCATAATGGCAGATAATTCTCAGTATGAGCAAGGTAGAATATTTGATGGTGGTAAGAAAAACTCACCTATCAATCTACAACAAAAAAAAAGTTTGAGGTGTTAATATAAAGAATATTAATGGTACATGATTCACCATTTATTAACTGTAATGACATGTATGACACACCTTAACATATGAGAGATTGTTATGTTTGATAAACCATTCATAACCTTCAAGTTCACCAACAACAATACAACAGAGAGAAGAGTTGTTTGGGAGCCTTTGTAAAGGGGCTCATATGCCTTCTCAAGAAGAGGTAAATCATGAACATCAAGGTCATCCTGATCATCATGATCAGATGTGCCAGTACTAAATGTGTCATGGATCAATGTATTTGTACCATCATCTACAATTGTGTTTTCTGGTGCATGATCATCATCTTCCATGGGATCATTATCTTCAAGTTCGATATTCACACCTCCATGTTCCTCCACTTCCAAAACCATATTCTCAGGGTTTTGTTGATCCATACCATGTGCTCTGGGGTGCTCCACCTATATAAAATTGATATACATAAATAAATTGTGATCATGATCTCATTATCAAGTGATTTCTTATGTATATAAATTGTTAAAACGATATAATGAACAACTTACCAATGGATGATAATCATGTCCCCCTTCAATGTGACCATGCTACCTACAATGTTTCTTAGCTGTTTTGATTAGAAGTCTTCTAGTCTTTAAGCCCTTACAAATTTTGTAGGGACAATAACATTTCCCATCACCTTTTCTTTTCAAGTTAGACCATAATCTAGCAATTGTCTCCTTATTTTGTTCTTCGCTAATATTATCTGACATGGTCTTTCTTCACAAGCAAAAAAATCAGGCTATGGAAACTTCAGTGCAAAAGCTTCACAAAAATTACAAATCGAACCAAAACCATTGAACTTAATAGAGAACGTATTTAATGTAGCTGATTGTGTGAATTTCTGAGCATTGTGTCTGCAAATTCTTACTAAAAGTTTGCTTGTTGCAGACTTTTTGAGAGACATTTTTGAGTATTCTAAGCAAAGCATTTATTTAAACATACACTTATTCATCCACATTGCAAGGATAACAATACAAGGCTCACATATTGGTCTAAGAGGATGCCATGGTCTCACAAAGTAACCAAGAACCATATGAAATGATGGCCGTCTTGAATCCACAGACAACTAGGGAGGATCCATACGATTATGTATGACTTCCCCCTTGTTTGTTTAATGGGATTAGCCAGCTCCAAGACATAGCCATCAATAATCACTAATAATGTACAAGTGGATCGTAGCTACCCATACAACAAACACTTACCCCTATCCTCAAATTTTCCCAATGTTTGATTCCTTATATACACTCATCCAAGGTTATCTATGTCGATCTTGGTGAGGAATCACATCACAACAAAGAAGGCAACATTTAAAAATAGCAAGAGTTTCACTAAACTACCAAAGATCATAAATATTGAAAGAAAGAAAAAATAGTAATAATAATAAGTCAAATAAATGTGTTCAATTCCAATAGCAAAATCAAACATAGCCATAATACCTACACAATAGAGAAAACTCACAATAGTGATTAAACTAATTCAAACAAGATAAAATAAAATTGTTGGCCAATGCAACAAAGATGAGAGATCATCAATAATAGAAGGAAACTTCACAATCCTTAAAAGTGCACATTACATAACTATACGACTAGAAATTGTGGCTAAATAGAGTGAAGATTCATCATGACTCCAATAATAGTCCCTCATGTGTGCATTTGTGGCATGAACACAAAAACTCCCACACGGCATGGCCATGTACCTAATGGAGAAGACATGCCTAGGCTACATGCCCAAAAAACATGACTATAATAATAGTCCCTCATGCATGCATTTGTGGCCTGCACACTACAAATCCTAACATATCATGGCAATACACCTCATAGAGAAGACACACCTAGGGCCACATTGCACATAGCAACGTGCCTCACAAAGAAGACATGCATAGGGCACATGCCACATAGCCTATTTGCTAATCGAGGATACTTGTTGGAGTCAAACTAGCTAGAAGAACCACTAGAAGGTCACCTAGGAGCTCCACATGGATGAAAAAGAGAGGCCATGTGCAACCAAATAGGTCACAACGCTCCAGTGACCACGATCCATTTGACCAACTGATGAAGATACCTACAACCAAGAAGATTGATTTCTATGAGTCGAGAGACTCCTACTTGTCTAGTGTTCTTAATGAGCAGCCCTAGGAGTAGGAAGAAGATGAAGGAACTCTATCCATGGTACATGAGGCATTACATTGATGGTTGACAAATATTTGATGGTGAGCCACTTCTAGGGAAACTTTGTTGGTGTGTAGCTAGATCTATAATAACATTAGAACAAATTATTAATTGAGAAAAAAGTGAAATATTTTATTAAAAAATGAAATGAAAAACTTATAGTTTTATTTATCTATCCATATGTTGCGTAGACTCCAACTACACATAGCATGTGCAACAAGGGTCTTGGATGATCAGATGAATTAACGCGACCCCACAGGTAAGCCTTAGACAAGACTACACTGGGCAAAGTGGACCAATTTAGGCTCTAGAAAAGTAAAGTAGATGGTGAGAAATTTATATTTCCAAATTGAGATAAATGACTATAAATGCCATCTTTTAAAGAAAATGATATTCAAGATGTGGCTTATAGTTACATAAATTTGTGTTTGGACCCAAACTTCCAATCTTTCCACCAAGGTTTAGAAGATTGAATACTCGTTTTGTGAATCATATCAAGTAGAATATCCTCTATAACAATTTCAAAAGTCTCATGATCATAATTAGAAAGGGAAAACTTAGCCTTTGTCTCAATTGATGACATGAGACTCAAAATTTCTAGAGAATAAATCCTTTGGGCATTGGATGTATTTTTTGTGAAATTACATGGCCCTCACCTATTGCAAGTGAGCCAAAGGATGACCTTGATATTGTAAAAGAGGAAACACCAAATGTTCTACTACCTAAAGGAAATGACATCTCAAAAATTGAAACCAGTCAAGACAAGTGAAGGTTTAACAACCTCCCAAGTTATCCATATACTTTTAGCCACAAAACCTCCATTGATGTGATTAAAATCCTTCATGGTGAGAAATGTTTAAAAACTAATCCTTCTAATATCGAGACAAAGAGATTTGGACATGAAGTGTTAGCTTTGTTTGCCAACTCATTGTTGTTGGCAATGTGGAAAAATATAGAAAATAATTTTTATTTGCAAGGTTCTACATTAATGTGGATGAGGAGAAGGTGCTTCCTTCTCCAATTACATTATCATGTAGGTTGGGAGTTTGGGTGTAATAGATCAAATATATGGTCTCTTTGGTTTTTGAAATTAATATTTCATGGTTGGCCATGCCTCTTGTAGTACCCCTGCCCTAATCAATTTCTAATCTTGGTTTAATCTTGGTTAGTTTATCTTAATATAATGTTATAGTCAGATGTTTGATTTAATGCATAGTTGTTGATGTGGTTTTCACACTAGTTGTATGCAAGTTGTTTAGTGTTCCTATTTCGTGGTATTAATATCGGGCTAACGCTTTCATTAAGTTTATATATATATATGCATGTATGACTCTTGGTTGCAGGAGATTTCATGTACAACGCCGCATGAGTGCGAGGTTCGTCTTCACCTGGATTTGCAGGTTTGAGTGTACCTCTTTAATCCTTAGAGTTGGATTAGGTGGTCGTAAGACCCTAGTTGACCATAGTCGTGCTCAAGTGAGCATCGTCAGTCGTCGTCGGTATTCCCTTTTGGTTGGGTTTGCGAGTCGCCTGTCTGGTTGACTTTCTTGGTTTGCGTGCTTGGTGTGTATGGTTAAATTGATTAATTAGTCCTTAGTATTTAATTTGATTCAATATGTGTTTGTGCATTAAAGATTAATGGACTAAATTAATCGGGATTTCACTATGCGATTATCATTGATATTGGATTGCTCGTCTTAAATTGGGAGTAAGTTCAATTAAATGGTTGATTTTGAATATTAAATGCATTTTGTATATGCTGTTGAAAAAGAAAGATTTAAATTTAATTGCAATAGAATTAATTTAATCTTTTGGCTTTTTGAAATAGAAAGGTTAAATTTCAGTTGAGTGAGAAAATCAATTTTAAATGGGAAAGCAATTCAATTTATTGATATAGTTGGAAAAGAATTATTTTTGAGAATTATTTTAAATAAAAATTTTAATTCCAAAAAAATGAAATTTTGGTCAACTCTTCCTTATAACCTAGACTTTTGGAAATTTTGGAGGATGGATATTTTTGGATGAAAATTTGGGGGTTTTGGAGGAGGAGAAATCTCTTGAGCCTGCAGGTTGGGCTCCTCACTAAATCTTTTCCAGGATTGCTATAAGAGGTAAGATTCTGGTTTATACTTTGGTTCTTGCTGAGCAGAAATTGTTTTGGATTTTGAAGTAATCTGTTTGTGGAGATTAAAAATAAATAAAAATCTCAGCTATTGGGGAAAAATGATACAGTTGTGATTGTAATTCCAATCCAATCTCTTCTTGTTCTATTTCCATTTCAGTTCTGGATTATGGTTGCTCTGGTTGTTTTTTTTTAAATTCAAAGATAAACTTGAGATTGGCTGTTCTTCAATGAAATTTGTTAAAATTCTAAGTTAATGCTTTCACATTCAAGTTTTTTATTAGAGATATCTGCTTGTTGGTTGATAGATGAATGTTATTCAATCTTATTTGGCCAATATGCTGTTGGTATTGGAGAAATTTTCCCCTTTCCTGATCTGGGTATTTTTAAGATTGCAAATGGGTGAATAAAAATAAAAATATATTTATTTTAGTCTCTCTAAGACTGTGGTTTATTTTGCTGTGTATGAAATTTTACTAATAGCAAAATTAAAAAAAAAATAAATATAATATTAAACTGCGTGGGAATTTGTTTTGGCGGATTTGGCAAGGGACGACAGGATGCCAAGGCCCTCGACCCATGGCTAGGGAGAGCCAAGGCTTCCCCAAACCATGGGGAGAGGCCTGCGGTGAGGCCATGTCGTGCTCTCGTCATGGTCTCCCCAGTCCTTCCTGTGGGGAAAGGGAGGCCCGCGTGGGTTTGCCCTTGGGGTTTTGAAAAAATATAAAGTATTTCATTTTCTTTTTTTATTAATATTTTTAATTAAAAAAAAAAAAATAAAAAAAAATAAATTTATTAAATTAAAAATATTTTTCTTTAAAATAAAGTTTTCAATTAATTATTAATTATTTTATATATATTATTAATGGAAATTAATATGTATATATAAACCAATCGATATTTAATTTGAAATTTGTGCAATGCATTAATTATTAGTAAAATATATTTTATTAATAAAGATTAATAATTATATATTAACTAATGATTAACTGGGTTATTGTGCACTATTAGTTATTAATTGTGTATATTTTATTTATCGTGGATTGATAAATATACTCTTTAATTAACAGTTAATTTTGGATTCTTCTATACGTGCGTAAGGAAGTAATATTTGGATTTTGGAAATGATTATCTACATTTGGATTCCCTGATATATTTATATTTCCGTGATCCGTATAGTGCAACTGGGCTTGGAAAATATGAAACTGTAGAGGTTGGTTTTGAACCAGTATGTCAATGATGTTTTAATTGGAGTTTAAATATCTTATTTAATTGGTTAATGGTTGTCTGAGTTTTTATTAATGTGAATTTGGTTTAAGAACTCATTATGGCTTAATATGTATGTTCGATGCAATGAACATCAGTGAGTTAGAAAAACAAGAACAACCTGTATCTAAATGAGGTAGATAACTGCAATCTATTATAGATCATGTAGAAAACTTGATCAACATTTAATGTTTAAATCAATTTGGTAAAAGGTTGTATCTACAGATTATTACCTATGCGAGTTTAATTTCTGTATTCGCTTTTGCTTACGTAATGGCAAGTCGTGCTTTGTTTGATAGGACCCTGTTGTCT
Organism: Cryptomeria japonica; assembly: GCF_030272615.1. Taxonomy (NCBI): domain Eukaryota; kingdom Viridiplantae; phylum Streptophyta; class Pinopsida; order Cupressales; family Cupressaceae; genus Cryptomeria; species Cryptomeria japonica. Next base: position 1,007,459,999 of record NC_081407.1, on the reverse strand, counting down.
GGATTGATTTGGGTACCTGTTTCAGTCCTCGGTTCCGAGTTGACTGTTGTTTTGTGGTAGTGTCGTATTTGGTCATATCCTCTATGTGGGTGTCGAATGATGATTCGTGTTTGACCAGATGGTTGTTCCTTTCTTCTTGAACTCCGTTCGTCTGACCATGTGTATTCCTTGGTTTTTGAGTTCGTCCGAGTTTAGTCTAGTGTCGTATGGGAAAGTGGCTTTCGATTGGGGGCCGCGCCCAAAGTGGCTGCTGGGTAACCCGTCGAAAGTGAGTCTAATAAGTGATAACCTAACAGTAGATTAGAATGTAATCTCTAAGTAAGATAATTGTGCCTCACACATGGGACGAGTGCTAACACAGACTTGACATGCTGTGGGAAGGCCCGAAATGGCAAGTCATCATCCTTGTCTTCACGAGAGGATGTGTGGGTCCACATGAGGCTTGGATGGGCCAGAGGCTCGGATTAGGTTGCCAGGGTAACCCAGTGTATGGGGCCGGAACCTATGAAGACCTGCCATGGTAACCGTACCAGGTTGTGTGATGACACTTGTCCCTACGTTCGCTAGTATGTTGTCGTTTTGTCCTGTTAGGAGTACTTTTGTGGGTCGCCTTATTGTCTTTACCCTTGTGAGTACTTGGTTTCATGTTAGACCTTGGGTGGTGATGACGCAGTTTTGTGGATGCTCCAATGGACCTTTGTATTAGCTTTGATTATGTTCAGCTGGATCCTTTTCTTTTTTGAGATCGTTTATGTATTAATTGACCGATGTGGTCGTTTGTATATTGTTTATGTTTCACCTTGATGGCAGGATTGTAAATGGTGTAACCTCTTGTATTCTTAACTTTATTAATTATCAGAGGGGTCTTGCAGTTGAGCAGACCCGAAGATGTAGCCCTTTAGGGGTGAACTCCGAGATCATTATGGTGTTATGTGATGTTATTCTCTTATGTTTCCCTTATTCAATTTTATCATCTATGAATGGCATATGTTAGAATGTATAAGTGGTTTAGATGAGATTTATCGTAGATGTATGTATGCAATCGTCTTTTAAAATGCAATAAATTGGATCATGAATGAATGTAGCTTAGAGTAATGGAATATATTCAGTTGTTGTTAAGAAAATTAAGTATGCTTGAAAAGATCTCATATGTTTATGATGAAATTCTAGTGTGTCAGAATATTAGATGTATGGATTGTATTTTAATGAAAAGCTTGAATGAGGATTATGAATAGATCTTAATGGATGAACCTTTGCTTGTGATTTATATTTCCATCTTCTAAAAGAAATTATCCTGATTAAGAATTATCTCGTTATTAAGATAATCAGCTTATTGGATTGATTGTGTGAGTTAAGTGAATTGTGAAATTTAAGTAATCGCGTTGGGAAACTCTTTAGGTGTTAGTTGATGTCTTCCGCTATGTAATTTGAATCTTTAATATCTTGTTGTATCTTAATGTTGTGTTTATTTTAATTTTTTTTTTTATTGCACTCTATTCTTGTATTTTGGCTTATTCCTTCGGGGTTTCCTGGCGGGGCATTACACCTCTCATGGGTTTAGGGTTGGAAATCATCTTCATCCAAATAAGGAGGATGAGATTAGACACATTCTAAATATGTCATTCTTGGTTTCAATTTGTGAATGAGCTTAGTAAGTGGTTGTTGCCTAAAGGAGTATGCTTCAATAAGGCTAGTGAAACTCATTGGGGGAAATGATCTATGGACTCAAACAAGGAAAATACGTAACTAATGTAATGAGAAGAGCTTTAAGGGTCCCCCTCTCCCCTTGGATTCATATCTTAGGATTGAAGAAAATCATATTTTGATTGAAGCTAAGGATATGGACGCTTGCAAGGTATAGAGTCCCTTGGTGAAGTTCAAGTCACTTTAAGTTGTGAGTTTTGTAGATATTTTGGGAATTTTTCCTATATTTGTTTCTAGTGCCAGTAATAGAGTGATATTCATTTTTTTTTTTTGTTGTTGGCTCTATGTGAGAACTTCTATTACCTTTTGGCTTTTTGCTTGTCTCTTTCTATGCTATATACAAGGGTGAGGCCCTTTCAAAACTCCCTTTTCAAATTCATATAGCTGTATCCTAAAGCATTCAACTTAATAAAAAATATTTGCTGACAACACATACTTACATATACCATGCTCTTTTGCCACCCAAGTACTAGTGCTACACATTTTTAGTAGATTGATAAAAAGATATACAATCATTCAACAAAAAATGTTAAAATGTATCTTTCACAAGCTATACCTACAACCTCTAAAGTATTTTTTTAGTGGAAATTAAAGACTTACAAAATAAAATAAAATATAAGACAAATGGAAAAAAGCATAATCATGCCAATCTATCTGAATTTAACACCTTCATTAATTGTCCTCTCAGTATATATTTCTGATATAGATACAAAGTACTTGTTCTTTGAATAATATTTCCAATATGAATATTTGTTTTCTTAACTCAAATGTTTTACTTTCTACTCCAAATTAATTAAAATGTCCTAGTCCTTATTGTAAGTTTGCAAAATGAATTTGTGCTAGATTCTTGAGGTTATTGCATGGAGGCAGTATCATAATGAATTTGCATCTTGAGGCAACTTACAATGAGGACCTATATAGATCGTTGACCATTGAGGCAATGGAGTGAGCATGAGAACATCCCTGAATTTGTTGAGCTTAATCTTAGTCTCAATGCAACAAGCATGTGAAAATCATTGAATTTGTACAATTGAATTTTCATCTTGAGGTAGCTTGCAGTGAGCTCTTGTGCAGATCATTGATCATTGAGGTAGTGCAGTGAGCTATGAGCAGATCAGTGAACTTGTGGAGTTGATGGTTAGGCAATTCATTAGTTAAAACTAAAATGAACCTATAGAATTTGATGTAGGAGCATCAAGGAGAATTTGGAAGATTTGTAAATCCTTATTGTGTCATAAAGAGGGCTATTAGAGAGTACGACATTCTATCTCAGTTCATTATTTGGTCTTGTTGTTTGGATAGTAGGTAGTGGTGGTATTAGGGAGTGTTCTTTGAGTTTCTAGAGATTTGAGCTACCACAAAGATGTTTGGTGATGATAGGGTGAAAATTGTGTTATTTTACTTGATTAGGGAGTCAATGGGGAGTGTCGCATTCTGCTGCACTTGAGAGTTATGATTTTTAGTTTGGATGGAGAGTATGTCTACACACGTGTCATATTTCAGAGTTTTGGAGTTGAGCCTCATCGAGCAGAAAGTTTGATGTGATAGAGTTGTGCAAAATCGCCGACTATTTGTTCCACATTGATGTAGCCAGAGGTTTGTAACATGTTCTCATCGAAGATAGTATGTGGGTGACCATTGGGACTAGATGTGTTTACATTGGGTAACACATATTGTGTTCTTTCCTTTGGAGTAACATGTGGGGTTTTGGGCTTGGCCTATTACATGTTTGGTGAAGGTTTATACTTTTAGTCGACTCAATTTTTTTTTGAAGAATTGTGGATGATATATATGCATGACTTGTGATTTTTCCAAGTACAAAGAAAGGAGAGTGAGGAATTAGAAGTAAGAAAGCAGAATCAGAAGTCAGGAAAGAGCAATGATGTGTGGGAGATGAGAGAAGCAACTGAGTTAGCAAGTGAAGGATTGAGATATAGGCCTCCTTGTGGATATGCCGTAGAGTTTACTTGATATTATTGTAACCTTGGGCTACAACCGAACTTGTATGAAGCTCTAGTGGCAAATATTATAAGTTTTTGTTATCTAATATAACAAGGTGAATCTTGAGGATTTTTTTTTTTTCCCTTTGAGGGTTTTCCCAAGATAATCCTTACGTCTTGAGGCTCCATTGTGTGGATTATTTTTTTGCATCTTTTTGTTGTTTTATGTTAGAATTATGTTCCCAATCATTGAGGTTGCAAGGTTGGACAATTTGTTCAAGTATCCAAAAATAAAGTATCCTCGATTAAAGATCAGAGCAAAACAAATGAGTGATCAAAATCTGATCAAGTTCATTTGTTTGTACAAGTGAAGACAAGTAAAACTTGATCTTCCAAATCGCCTTATGGAAATGGAACTTTAATCATCGATTTGGGAGTGAAGGTTTTGTTCACATAAGGATGAGGTAATACAAATGGAGAACCTAAGACCGACTTGATGCAATGCGAATGAATGATGAGGGGCAAATTTGTTTATACAAATGAATAAGAAAAAACATCAAGACCTTGTGATACCAATGAAAGGGAAATGATCGATTGAATTGAGGAATACCACAAAGTCAAAATCCAGATGCAATTGAAATTGCAAACACTGAGGGAACAAGCTCTGCTCTGCCTATGGTTCGAAAGCTGACTGTAAATCCATGTATCTGACTGTGGTTTGGAAGCCGATTGTGAGTGCAGTTGTTCCTAGGTGCCCCCCGATTAACTAGGAGTAAGAAGAAGCTGCCTGGTTATATCTAGATATATAGATATAGAAATAGATAAGTAGATGAGGGAGGCTACGCATTTGTCATCAATGCCAATATTAGTGAAGGAAGAAAAAACAAGGCGGTCCGATTGTCTTAAACAAGTTCATAATAGTGAACTCATCAAACAAAGAAGATCAAAATACAGATTTGTTTACACAAAAGAACGAGAAAACACCAAATTGCTTGCACAAAAGAAACATTCAAAATCTGCCCAAGTGAAAAATTGCAAAGGAACCTAATTAATATGGCCGATCATGTTAAGGATTGCAAAGCAAGTTTAAATGGCCAATCAAATCAAATCTTGAAAAGATCCTTCTAAATGCTGCCAAAAACCTTACCTTGCTTGCAGTGTAGAGATCACTCCAGCAGGGGGGGTGGCAGCGGCTTCGGTTTGCTTTATCACAATGAAAATGCATTGTGGCTTTTTTTTTTAATATAATGCTTGAGGTCGTTAGAATTCCGACGAACACGGGCATTTTAAAAAAAAAAATCAAATTTTCACACAATGCTCCTTGTCCGTCGGAAACCTCCATCGGAATTTGACCCCAAATGTATTAGTGCATGAAAGGAAATACAAGAGCACTGAAAGAAAAACAAAATGCAAGTAAGTTTATTGATGAAGTAAATTTTACCAAGAGAAATGCAAAAACCTTGGAGCAATCACCTAAATGTGAAGGAGGCACAAAAACTTTTGAAAGGGGAAAAACAAAGAAAAACCCCTTGTGTTATTATGAATGAGGCAATGCCTAGAGAGAGAGAGAGAGAGAGAGAGAGAGAGAGAGAGAGAGAGAGAGAGAGAGAGAGAGAGAGAGAGAGAGAGAGAGAGAGAGAGAGAGAGAGAGAGAAAAGCTCTTTACAATAACGTCATTAAGAAGAAATGAAAGAGGAGACATCTCTTAAATAGAGATGAGGAGAGGAGTTGCGAAGTAACTCCCAAATCTATGAATGCCACCATTCATAAAATGTGTGTGCCATGTGTCCACATCCTCTTAAGGAGGAAATATAATATTCCTTAATAAAGGAAAATAAAAGAAATGACTTGTCCTCACACATGTACTAGAGGACAAATTACATGTAGGGATTCCAAAGGAATATCCTAAACTAAATACAAATAAACCTAAGTCGAATAAAGGTTAAATATTCTAACAAAAACCGTATGACAAAATTCTATATAAGATGAAATGCATACTTTTTTTTAATAAAAAACAATGATTAAATGAGATCAATAAAGCAATGACTAAAGGCAGAGGTGGCAATAAAACACATGGTTGAAAATATTAATTATAAGTTTGATATGACTTCATGAAGGATATGATTTCATTGTGAAGTGGTGTGATCATTTTAAGGCAAAGTCAAACAAATATTATGAAGAGGTGTGGTTTAGTGTATTCATTGAACATTCTCAAAAAGCTACGATATGTTTAAAGATAAGTCACTATGATTAAAATGATTAATAAAGAGGGTGTAATGTGTTTTAAGGAAAGGATAAGAGGCGCGATTTCATAAATTAAATCTGAGTTGGTTTAATAAGAACACATCTCTTTAATTATAAAATTATATTGATGTAGAGGTAGGATTAGAATCCTGTTACAACACAAACAAGCACTCACTTAGTACTTTGGACAAAGATCATTAATCATTCCTTCAAAATCAAGTCTTCTTTCTAGTAGCCCTTCAAGAGGGTTTGACAAGGAATAAATCCCCACACAGGATTTGTATAAAAAATATAAAAACATATTTGGATACCCTTTTGGCCATTTAAGAACATATATGGAAATGAGTATGAGTTATTTTGGAACAAATTACTAGATAATAGACTAGTAATGCTGCTACAAGGGTTCAGACTCAGAATTTTCACTGCAACAAACAGTCATTCATAACTTCCACACAATAAAAAATGAAATAAATAAATTCAATCAGATATTAGATAACATAGGTACAAATTTTTTCCCAAATTTACATAAAGATCTAACGGTGGAGACAAAAGTTATGGCTTTTTTACCAAAACGGGTAATCCTAGGCAGGGTTCCAGGCAACATGCACTAAAATGGCCATAACTTGGTCTAAACTCCATGGAATCTTACCAAACCAGTTGAAAATGAAATAATACTCAAATATTTATCAGATCCAATTTGTTTCATGTTATTATCAAGACATACCTAGCCATACAAATCGCTGCAACTCGTAAACATACAGAAAAAATGATAGGAAACATGGACTATTTCATTAATTTCAATTGAATCTTCTTCCACCACATACTACTCTCTCTTCCAAACTAACACACCAGAAATTTTTAACCATGTTACAAGGCTTTCCAATTGTTTTTTCACCTTCCAACCACTCAACTACCTAATAAAAACCCTTGAACTTTCATATTCTTAACATGACAACTTTTAATTTTTCACAACTTGACAATTTCTTTTACAACCTTTTACATACTTTGCCAAATTGAAACCAAATGACCCTAAAAACATTATAAATGGTCTTTTAAGACCTTATTACATCACAAAATGACTTTCTTATGCCTAGACCCTAACTAGTTAACCGATTACATCAAAATTTGAACAAGTTTTAGGTGCTCTTGCACCATACAATCGGCTTGAAAAAGTTTCCAAGTCACTTTGGAAATGTGTTGTTGTAGATCAGTCTTCTTCACACCTGCATGCCTTCTTCAATTTTTTTCTTGAAATGCTTCCTCTTTATTTATTCTTGTTGCACTCTTGAGATCATTCACTTGCCTTCGCTAATCACCTTCAATCACTTCATCTTTTGTCTTTGTATTTGCCTTGTCTTTCCATGTCATCATCTGTTTATATTTCCAAATCATTGAATCATCCTTCAAACTAACTAACATCTTCAAATGGCTGCAAACTCTTCAAGTGCTTCTCAGATAGATATCCATCTCCTTCACTGCTTCATTCCACAACCTAAGCATACCATCCATCTTACCCAATAGTAGATCCTGGAAGATGCACCTACTAATCTTTCTCTCAGTAGTGTCACTCTCTCTGTACCTTCTCCCCAACTTAATCTCTGTTGGAGGACAGTGAGCACAAACCTCATCCTTGTTTGTAACGAGCACACTTTTTACAACTTCTCGCAACGTTAAGACGGATAAAGCACCTGCAACCAACAACTGTCTCATTCAAGGGATCTACTCCATATGATTTGATACCAATTTGATGCAAAGATAGGATTATAATCCTCTTACAAACACAAACAAGCACTCACTTAGTACTTTGGACAAAGATCATTAATTTTTCCTTCAAAATCAAGTCTTTTTTCTAGTAGCCCTTCAAGAGGGTTTGACAAGGCATAACTCCCCACACAGGCTTTGTATCAAAAATATATTTGGATACCATTTTTACCATTTAACAATATATATGAAAATGAGTATGGGTTATTTTGGAACACATGAATAGAAAATTATTGGTAATGCTACTACACGAGTTCAAACTCCGAATTTTCACTATGAAGTGCAACAAACAGTCATTCATAACTTCTACAAAACACAAAATGAAATCAACCCCTTTGGTAATATTGTAGATAATATAGGTTAATTTTTTTTCCCAAATTTACATCAAGATCTAATGGTGGAAACAAAATTTATGGCGTTTCCCCCCAAACGGGTAATCTTAGGCAGGGTTCCAGACAACTTGCACTAAAATGGCCATAACTTGGTCTAAACTCCATGGAATCTTACCAAACCAGTTGAAACTGAAATAAGAATCAAATATTTATCATTTCCAATTGGTTTCATGTCATTATTAAGCCATACCTAGCCATACAAATCACTACAACTCAGAAAAATACGGAAAAAATGACAGGATACATGGACCATTTCATTAATTTCAATCGAATCTTCTTCCACCATATATTGCTCTCTCTTCCAAACGACCACACCAGACATTTTTAACCATGTTAAAAGGATTTCAAATTATTTTTTCACCTTCCAACCACTCAACTACCTAATAACAACCCTTGAACTTTCATATTCTTAACATGACAACTTTTCATTTTGGACAACTTGACAATTTCTTTTACAACATTTTACATACTTTGCCAATTTAAAACCAAATGACCCTAAAAACATTATAAATGGTCTTTTAAGACCTTATTACATCACAGAATGATTTTCTTATTTATAGACCCTAACTAATTAACCAATTACATCAAATTTTGAACATGTTTTAGGTTCTCTTGCACTAGATATGTCACTTCAACTAATATAAAGATATAAAAAGGAAAAGATTGAGAGAAAAAGTGGTTAGGGTGTTGTGTGAAGATCAATCATATACGTTAGATTGTGAGAGAGATTTGTGAAGTGCATTTGTGTGAGTGTATAAACATTGAAGACAAAGAGTAAAATGAAGATACAAGATTGCAAATTTTATGATTTTTTTTTTCAAAAAAGGAGTAATATATGTTTATCATATATAGATAATGAGGTGATGAGAAACATGAATAATAAATTATAGAAGATTAGATAAATGAAATTAATGTATGTAGATTTAAATGAAGATTGTGTCAAGTTGATAGGTGAAGTTTTGAAGGAAACATCATGTAGATTTATGGAAATGTTTATGGCAAACTTGTGATCAGAATTATAGTAGATTCAACAAAGAATATATGCATATAAAAGATAATTATAATGTCCATCAGCCGTTGAAGAAGTAACATAATGAAGGTGGAACCATAATTTGGAAGTTCTTGCTTCCTAAAGGGAAGATTGGTGCCTCTCGCAAAGTTGGTGCTTAGCAGTGGAGATTGGTGCCTACAAATTGTGGGAGTTGATGTTTCAGTGGGTTGGGGCTCACAAACTAAGTTAGGGGTTGGTGCCTCTAGTAGGTTGGTGCCTACAACATGTAAAAGAAGAAATATATAAAATCATTAATTTGCCATGGTTTTTCTCCCATTTGGGTTTCCACATAAAACATTGTGTTATTGTGTTCTTACTATGTGCATGATTGTTAAAAGACAGTGAATAATGCTATTATGATTAATAAAGTTTAAATTGGTAAAATTCATTATTATACCAATTCACCTCAACCATAAAAAAATAAAGAACAAACATGAGAATCAACAACACAACAGGACATTACAAATCCTTACAAACCGTCGACTCAAATTTAGGGTGGTTTGAAGACAAATCGCTCCAAGGTTTTTGTTTAATAATTGTTCAATAATTTTTTTGTCCTAAACATATTTTTTATTTGAAACAAGGAAGATTCATAATTCCATAAGTAGATCCATCATCCAACCTTGAAACCTTACAAGAGTAATCTATAGGAGTTTTTCCATTACTTCCTTTTTGCATCATTAATGATGGTAATGCACTCCTCAACAACAAGTGTTTGTTTTCGTTCAAACCAACTGGTATTTGTTATTGCTTGAGAAACTAGTAGTATTATAGCTGACTTTATATCAACAATGGTAAATTATTGAAGAGTCTTCAGATTGAACCTATCATATCCAATCACCAAATTTGGAAAATAAGGTAATCCGAATAGGGAGTGCCTTATTTTTCTCCACAATCACACAAAATCTAGCCCAAAAAACATTTCTTTAATTTTGTGACTATATCTACAAAGTCATATTATCTAAAAGTATTGGCAATAACTTTAAAAATCTATTTGTCCTAGTATTACAACAATAGCCCTAACAATCTAACCCACATATAAAACTTGATGATTGCATCGTCCATTGGGTTGAAACCTATAGATCAATTTTTAAGGCAAAGAACATTCTACCCTAGAAACCAAGGACCTTCTAAAAGAGTTTGTGAGCAATCATTTGGATTGGAAATGAAAATAATAAAACAATATTTAGCATAGCGACTTCCTCAACTTGACCTCTTAGTTTCCATTTTTGAAGCAACCATTTTTCTAAGATCATCCATGCTAGGACGATTACTTTAGAATATCTTAAAAAGTGAGTTCCTAAACCATTCAATTGACATAATAGTGTGTTAGGGATAGAAATATATATGTGCCCCTTTGCCTTGACTTGGGTATGAACAACATTAGAAGCACCATCAATGAGAAACTCCTCACTTGAAGTGGAAGAGTAGGACTAACTTCACTAAAGTTGCAAAAGGCTCATACACATAAAAAAAGGTAAAACACTAGGGAACTCACCCTCACCAACACTCCCAAAAGTCACATTGCAAGCATCAATGACCTATAAATATGCACCACTTGTCCTTAAATGCTCCAGCTGCTAACACAAAGGGACAATGTTCTTCTAAAACCCTAGGAGCCTAGTGGGAGCAACAATAAGGGCTAAATGAAAATACATCACATCTAGCATCATAGGATTTACATGAGAGGGATGTAGAAATCCTCTCCTAAGGGCATGCCCAAGGTTTCTTGACCTAGAACCAACCAGATTTGGTTTCATAAAAGATTATTGCGCTTGTTAATCATTTCTCCATGTCCCTAGCCATAATGCCATTAGGGAATCATCCTCATCATTAGAACCAAATAAATTAGTAGAAGTTTCATAGAAGGCAATCATGTATACAAAACATTCCTTTGCACCTCTAGCCATATCATAATGAAGGAATCATCCTCAACCACCTCACATGGGATAGACCATTCATCAACTGACTCTCCATCATCATCTTTGTTGTTTGCTTCATTTGTTTCATCTTTTCTCCTGCTTTGCACAAGATTAAAATATCCTTTAGTATCTCTACTCTCGCTCTTTCTCCCACTCTCCCTCTCACTGTTGTTCTTGCCTACACTCACAATCTTATTTATAAGCCATGTTAGATTGTTAGTGAGAAGGAAAGGTGAACCATTTGAAAAGGATACTAAATACACACAAAGTCTATTGTAATCGTCAAAGATTATGGTTTATTACTTTTATTGTTCAATTGACCAAACACCTCTACAAATCTTAGATTAGATAAATATCATAATTTGTAATTTCTCAAAGTGAATTGTTATTGTAGGATCACATTATAAAAGATTAGGACATCCTAATTTATTTTGATAGCATAACAAAGATTAGGATCTTAGATTACTGATCATTACAAATAAATATAAAGATGATAAAATGATAATTACAAGATAAAATAACTTAAACACAACATACAATATATGCATGAAGAAAGCTCTTCTAGGTAAAAAACCTCATAAAGCATCATTCCATTATAAAACACACATAATGGTGTATTAAAACATAGACCAAACATAAGGAAACACTTCTTATTACTTCCACATGGTCAATAAGAATAGTGATAAAATTCACTATTAATCGTAAAACTCTATTACCTTTCTATGAGAGAGAACCTAGTTAAATATAGAAGGTTGACAAAATACATAAAGGGATATTAGTCACACCTATTAAAAAACACTATTTATAAATAACAAATAATTTAATGGTTTATTAGATTTGTAATCATTTGTAATAACACCCCCTTGATTTTTTTTGGTTTCCAAACAAATAAAAAATTAACTTAGACTTGCAAGTGATGTTCATTCACTATTGTTCCAAAGTTGATACAAAAAACATACATTTATTCAACTGCAACAATAGAGTTAACACGTTCAAATAAAGTTTGACATTACATTAGAATGTCATAGACACAATTTGTCCATTTGAAAAATAACTTTAATATGATGAAGAGCATGTGCATAAATCTGAAATAGTGCATGGGAGAATGCTACAAAATTTCTTATTGCTTTAGGCAAGACTAGACAATCATGAACATCTAGACATTCACCATCCTATATTTCCTACACACCACACTTTGGCTTAGAACAACTCCAAGTCTTACAAAATAGTCTTCAAAGTGCTCCAAATCACTAATGATAGCAAGATATAGGTTTGATAATTAAATCTGAGCACTTGTTAGGACTATTTATGGTTTGATATAGTCATATACAATGGAGGAAATCTCTTAAATTTCACTTTTTAGCATGCATAAACACACATTTATTGTCTCGGTTCAGCATGTTTTAAATCAACACTCATGTAAGCCATAAAATATTGCTATATAACTATCTAGTAGGTCTGAGTGGATTTTTTGAGTTTATAGTGGACTGTTGTAGCCACACTCGATAAGGGAACACTTAACAATGATCACCCACAAGGCTTTGTTCATCCCTCCAATACACAAATTGCCACCAAACTAACTCAATGGCATCAATAAGCTTCCAAAATCATCAACAACTCATTCATTAGTCACCCATTTATTTAAAGCTTTTCGACCTCCATTTTTTAATGCCAAAAGGAGGTTCTACAACTAGGGCATCATTTGAAAATTTCTAGTTGTATGGCCAACAAAGAGAACACCTAAAATACCTCTGAAAAACACTACAAAATCCCCACAAACACCAAATAATGAATCTAGAAACAAACCCAAAAATCAACAGTCAAAATACCTTGAATATTTTCATTGCCTTCAAACCTTGATTCCAAAAAATCTGTGGAACCAATGTGTTTCTTGTGTGAAAATACCATACAATTGAAAACCTTAATTGTTTTTTCTTTCTTTTTTGAGAGCAATTTTAGGAAAAAGAGTTTTTGCTTTTACATTGTTTTTTCAAAAAAAGTGGGCCTGCTTTCATATTTTTGCTTTTTGCCCCTTTCATTACTTTAAAAAGGAAGAAGCATTTTTTGTTTTTTCTCAAAAAGAAAAATTTCCACTCAAAAGGATCTCTTTGGAATATCAGAAACATTCCATATGCAAAGCCCTCCCTTATCTCTCCCAAGTATCCACTTGAGGGACAAAAACATATAACACTAATATTTAAACACTAAAGTAGATAGCTAAATGTCACTTTATTACTTTAGTGCAAATATTAAATAATACCATTCACCTTGTGAAAGAATCAACAAGACATCGAAAAAGGAAACAAATCATGCTGAAACACAACTGATGCTGATGGATGATGACTGGAGTTGAAATGAGCATTACCTATTAATAGTAGTGTTCTCCAAGAATTGAGGAGAACAAACCTAGGAAAAGCTAGAAAGGTCATTGTTGAAAAAAATACTTACTATAAATAGAAATGTTCTCCAGGCATTGAGGAGAATAAATCCAGTTAAACCCAAGACATTGATGTTGAAACATGAACTTACTATAAATAGCAGTATTCTCGACGGACTAAGGATATTAAACTTAGAAAAACATAGAATGGTACAAAGAATGTTATGACCATCTAGAGCACCAAGTGAACTCCAACCACTATTAGATGCCAAGACAACCCTCGAAATTGAGCCAACACTTGAATAAAAGAGGAAGACATAAAAATGGGACATTGCAATATAATACAAATAATGTTTTGTAGTTTTATATTAGAATAATATATAAATTTTATAAAGGTATGACCCCTAATAACATCACATTCTAACATTCTCTCTCTATCAATCTCCTTCTCCATTCCTCTTTCTCATATATAGTTATCTCATTCTCTGTTTTTCATAGACCTCTTTGTCACCTCACTCCCTCCCCCATTTCCTTTTCCACTTGTTTATTCCTCTCTAACTCTTTCTCACCCACTCCCTCTCCATATCTTATTCTCTCTTCTCTCTCTTTTTAATTTATCTTTCCCCCCCTCTCCCTCTCCCCCTCCCCCTCCTCCCTTCTCTCTCAAACAAGAAAGGTCAATCAAGTTAAATTTATTATAGGTACATTTAAATAGTATTATATAAATTATAATATATAATAATAAATATAACAATAATATAGATTATATAAAATAAATATATAATTAATTTAATTATATATATAGATAGATACATATATATATATATATATATATATATATATAATTAAATTAATTACACACTGTTGGTAAACGGATTTGTTGCTTTAAGAAACTTTCTTGAAAAACTCTGTTTTGCCCTGTAATTAGCAACAAAGCGTTCACAACAGTTGAAGAATCACAAAGAAATGGTAATTCTTCTCTGCGTTTGAGAGGGGCAGCTCCCTCGTATAATGGGGGTATTTGGATTTTTTCAAAAATTTAAAGAACGAACAATAAAGAAAGATTGAATGCCATATAAGGTATGAATCTAGATTAAAATAAATTCCATATAATCAAGTTTGAGATACCACAACTTGAAATAAACTTCTTCACATTTAATGTTAAAGGGAAAGCATTAGGTAATCATCAATTAAACATAAGAACATTGATAATAACCCATGAGAATAAGTTGAACACACATCCAAATTGATCTCTATTGCTTAATTGCTTGAATAACACTATCCAAGTCTCTTATACAAAGCTTGTGAAAAAGTGGAATCCCTTACATTGAATAATAATGAGGTATATATAGGTGAAGTGGTAACCACCTGAGGTAACTACCCTAACCACCTTTATAACTACTTTATAACTTCCTCAACTACTTGAAATAACTTCCTCAACTTTGGGAGAAATAACTACTTAGAATAACTACCCAAAATGAGAACTTAGGATAACTACCTCATATGAAAAGAGCCAAGATTATCCTTTATTACAATACAGAAATAGAGATGAGAGAAAGGAAACTCGATCATGAGAGTTATTTACAAAGAAAGACAAAAACATGATGGAAGTAACACAACAAAAATGAAGACTATACAAAATGCAACTTTGCACTTATTCTAAGCTAACTCCTTGCATTGCCGATGAGGCTGTTGCTTCTGTAGGCACATTAGGTTGTCCAGGTCCTTTGTCTCTGAAGATTCTGAAAAGTCGGATGGCCGAAGTGACAGATTTTCCTTTGGGAATTAGGATGTTAGCTATTCTCATTTTCCATGTCTTCAAGTTTCTATGAATGCCACTTAGTTCTGTCACCATGCTGAGTGTCTGAGGCATAGAAGTTCTCAAGGAATAGTAAATATCAATCAACCTTTCGATGGTATTCTCACTGAAATTTGTCCTGTTAAAAAGCTGTAGATCTACCATGTTCTGGAAGCTATTCTGTAACACCTGCAAATCTTCCATCAATGTCACATTTGGGAGAAGAGCAGTGAGTTGTCCTTGGAGTTTGACACACACTTGATCACATGAAAGCATGAGCTTTTCTAACTCTGATGAAACTTGATCTATGATCACTAGTTTCCAGTTAATGCTTTCTATCCATATTTCTAGATAATCTTTTTCATTATTAGGCAGGATTTTCTCAGTTGCAAGGGTGTCCATTCCAATTTCTATCATTTGTTTGAAATCATTCACAATTTCCTTCCAAGCTGTTTCCTCTTTCTTGACATTCTTCAAGTCTTTCTCAATAGTATTTTTGTTTATTAAGGCCTCATCATGGATAGATTTTGCTTGGACTAGGAAATCACATGCAAGAGTTTTGACCTTTTCTACCCAACCTTCAATTACCTTTCCATAGGCTTGGTACTTTTGAAGATTATCCATAATATTCCTTTCAATTACTCCTTCTGGTGTCAATATAATTGGCTGGTGATCTACACTTAGTGGCATAGTGGAGGTATCAACTACAGATTTCAAGTAAGAAGACAAAGTGTGCACTTGTTGTTTCAATTGATCCTTGGATTACTTATCCTTTTCACTTCTCTCCACCATTCTGGCTGCCATCACATTAAAGTTCTGAATATCAGACTCATGAGAAGAAGGTCCCATATCAATCTTTGTCACAACAAAGTCCGCAGAGGTGGCCTCATTTGTAAGAGATCATATGGAAGCGTTGACTTGTTTTGAAGTGCACTAACTAGTCATGTATGTAGTTGCTGATGAGATGGCCCCAGTCAATGAATTGCTTACTGGCAGAGATGACTGTTATGAAGAGGTACATCCACATTTTGAACTCAGTGGATTCAAGACTTCCTATCACTCTATGGAGTAAGATAATCAAGTAACAAATCTCTTTGATGAAAAAAAAATAATGGAGTGTTTTTGGAAGCTGAGACTGTCCTCCTCATGGTGCAACCATTCATTCTTTAGCCAGATTGTTGAGGCATTTGCTTCTATTATCGCTGAAGTATTTATAAGCTTTTTGCTTATCGATGTGAGTGAACTTTTCCTTATATGGCAAACGAAGAATAATAGCTATTGAAATTCCATCAAGTTTGGCCATTAAGGATCTGTCTGCAACTCTTATCTCTCTCGCATCTGGATCATATCTTTTTGAGAATTCTAGTACCAAATCTGTACATTGAATTGATATGGGAAAACATGTTGCTTCAATCAAGCCGCTTCCTACCACTCTACAAGACAATTTTGATTTGTCACCTTCCATGAAGAACTTTTAGATCTCCTCCAAATTTATGTGCCCAATCTTGGTATCATGAACCTCTGGAATCATGGTGGTGATCATCGGGGCATACTCATACTCTTGAGCCTTATATTTCATGATGATGTGTTTTGCAGATTCTTATACTAAGAAGTTCTAAAGTGTCTTTTTATTACCAATTGCAGCAAATTGGAAATTTGTAAACAATGTTTAAAAATATCTCTTGACTCCCTCTTATCCCATAGGGTTGAAAGCTTGAAAGATCATTTAAAACAACACCGTGCTACCGTTAGAATCATTGCATTACGTTTCTTTGGGATAGTTTATTAAACAAATCATATCTCTCATTCTCCATATTTCATGATATCTGACACAACTCCTCCTTCAATCTATATTTGGAAAGAATACTTATAACATATT